>NC_047130.1:25624499-25731007 GCF_009829125.3 Periophthalmus magnuspinnatus | reverse complement strand
CACAGCAACCAGGGCTTTAGCCAGCTCCGCACACTTCCTCTGCTCGGGCTCTGAAACTGTGCACCAACGCATCTTCTTCGCTGAAACAAAAAGTCAGAAAACTTATTTTGTTTTTGCAAGTATTACAAAATATATTCAATAATTTGTATGTAGGTAGACAACAAAACTACAGGCTTAAAGCAGAATATACCCTAAAAATGCCCCATACCCACCTGAATATGAATGTGGTGTGTTAGTGGTTAGTAGTGATCAGAGGGGTCATAGACGCAGACTGACAGCCATGGTTCTGTAACTCTATCCCAGAGCTATGGCTACAAAAACAGCTTAGCACCATCCATTATGAAGAGTAAATGAATGAAATTGTAAAGCTAATATTAAAAAAAAAAAGACTAATGCATTATAATTATTGCAATGAGAGCCAAACAAATCCATTACACACTTTTATTTTTCGTACTACATAACAAAAATGTGTAAAAAAAAAAAACCCAAAACAACCAAACAAACAAAAAACATTTACACATCAGATAACTTAAAAAATCAACAACACTTACCATAGATGTGTGAAAGAAAGATGGTCAAAAGCAAAAGTGGGTAGAATCCTTGCATTGCTGCTACAGACAAGCACAGAGCAAAAACAGGTCCCAAAACTCTTCACCATAGACTTCACACAGTTTGGAGCTACACGAGGCACTTGTTCAAAGAAAATTGAGACACTCTTGCGTAAGACCAAGTAACTTTTTGCACACATATGGAAAGTATTTAACGGCAGCTGCCACAAGGACTGCCCACCTTTGCAGTTTTATTAAATTTACATATTTTCTTCTACAGAATCTCTGTTGAATTAAGGGATATGTCTTCTTACTGTTAAAAAAGGTCCCTTAAAAGTCTATAACAAATATCATTTTGAGTTGGTGGTGCAAGATGACTGAAGGGTGATCTGCAGATGGTGAATCCATTCAACATGTTGCAGTATTCTGGGCCTCTGTTTGGACAGTTTTGTAGTGAGCTGGTCAATACTGTTCTTCAACTGTGAAAATAGGTTTGAAAAATGAATAAAACAACTAAGACTGAAGTAGGACAGCTCCATAAACAAATTTCTGTATTTATGTGTCATAATCGAAAGACCTCAACGATATATACAAAGTGTAAGCTACATTCACTGACGTATGAAGATATTTATATTTAATGTATATAAATTGTGCATTAAATATAAATATTTATAAAGTTTTAAGCAATATAAACACATGCAATTGAACAAATGCTAGATAGATATAGATATGCTTAATGGCCTACTGTGGAACATTCCAGGCAAAGCAACATTTCCATGGTGACAAGCAGGTGGCCCATCCCCAACCAAAAAGTTACTTCATACTCATTGAAATATGACACATTCATGCAATAAAACCAATATTTACATACATAACTGATCCTATTTCCAGTACATTCTATGAATAATAATAAAAAAACACACCTCTTCTAATTCTTGACAAACTGAATCTTTTTCAGTGTGATTATCCTGTCCACTGGTCTGGAGCCATGTCTGAAGCACATCTCGTAACTTGCACCACCCCCTGAACACACAATAGTTATATTTATCATTATATTGTATATTTTAACATTAGGCTCTATATTAAAGACAAGTAAAATCTTACCCTAGCTGTTTTTTTTCCTGTTGGTAACTTGTCATATCTTGTTTAATTACCAACAGTTCATTTGTTAGCTCTGCTACTGGATCAATGACTGCAAGATAAATATGTTTATTTGGACGTAGACAAAACAACAATGCCTGTAATAATAACAATAATAATAATAACAACAACAATAATAATGATAATAATAATAATAATAATAATAATAATAATAATAATAATAATAATAATAATAATAATAATAATAATAATAATAATAATAATAATAATAATGCTGTTTGTTAGAGGAGGAAAAATATATTCAGCTTATGCAGTGAATACTGTTTTCAATTTAAACTACACAGGTTAGAATGTTAAAGATGCTCCATATAACTTTTCTGTTGAAGAGTCTGCAACCTGCAGAAACCTTGCAACCTTGGGATGTTTCACAGTATGGCATTCAATTAAATGGAGACAGTACAAGTAGGTAACTAGTACAAGTTAAAGGTCAGGACCCGTGGAGAGGCAAACCTGCAAAACTTTTTTGCATTAAAAACTCATGTAATTGAATCAATTCAAGATAAAGAAGTTAAATGAAATACTGTGGAACATTCAGGTAAATCCATAACAGCTCCAAGGAGACAAGGATCAGACCAGAAAAGTTACATAGTTCACTTTTATGCATGACTTATATTTACCAATATCACTTCTGGAATTCTTGGCAGCATTTGTAGGAGGAAGCAAGTGATCACTGGATTGTTCAAAAGTAGGATCTTCAGGAGTGATCTAAAAGTAAAGTAAGTCATTAATCAAACGTGTATTGTTGTGTCTACAAGCTTAGTTAACCAGATGAGCATACTGTTGTCATGAAAGCTGAAGGAGGTAGAAGAATCTCCTGGTTTTGTGTTGATTCTTCAGCGGAAACAGAGGTAAATCCAGTCTCATGATTAGGGCTCTGACGAAGGACAGTAGCAGCACCAAAACTACTAAGGTTTTGTGATTGTGGAGCTACTGCAAGACTGGCAACAGATGCATCCAATTTAGTGCTAAGAGGAGAGAAAAATGCTATAATTAAAATGATATATTTTATGCAAACATGTTCCTGTACCTTGTTTAGATATGGTTGCATATATGAACATTCTTTACAATCATCCATAATAACAGACAACTGACTCATTTAAGTTACCAAACAGCTTGAACTGAAATAGTCAATCTTTAGTAAGTTATATGTTGTTTTAATACTGATTACATTAAACTGTATCCTGATGGTGTGTACACAAAAATGACACAATATGTCCTGTACCTTTCCAATAGCACAGCTCCCAGTGGAGATTTAAGAAGTTCCTTAGAGTCCCGCGGCAGACATTGAGGCAGCCTGTAGGAAACAAATTGTTGTGATATTTTTATGATTTAAATAGTGTTACAATAAAACACAGACCCACATCTTCATGAGTGTGTGATCTTCTTCCTCCTGTGAGTCTTCTTTGATTTCAGGCAGAAAGAATGAAACACTCTTTTTGACCTGTTCAGCTTTGACCTCTGGATCTTTCTCTTTTTTACTCAGTGCTTTCTGTTTCCATTTCAGAGCACAGTGCCGAACCACTCTCTGTACATGTCTTGTGTGCTGAAATAAATATCATAATAAAAATATCAGATACAATTACAAAATACTTAACACTGTGAAATGTTTTGTTTTAACTTTATTTAGATATTTTCTTTTTACTTTTACTCTAAAATCTACAATCTTCAAGAATTTAAACATAATTATGGTGAGTTCAAGTATTCTGATTTAGTATTGCTTAAAACTTTTTCCACAGCCTTTACATATTTTATGTAGGGTCAAATATCAAAACATGGAATGTCAAATCATTATATTTTCAGTTTTGTGGTAGTCATTGTAAGTCATTTAAAATAAACATTTATTTTGCAAAAGGTGATTAGAGACAGTATTTTACTTGCTCTCGTGTGTGTAGTGTCAGACTGCTGGTCAGGTCATTCATTCGAGCTGCATATGTCAGTATACAGGATACGCCCTCTCGGAGCAGCTTGTCTCTGTAAAACTGAGCAACTTGGGCCACTTCCTCTCGCTCCCTGCGTTGTTCAGCCAGATGCAGCCTCCATGCATTCAACACCTGTACCATATTCATGATACACAATTAGGAAAGTCCAGATGGGGCTATATATTTCCATTGTTATGCATTCCTAGTTTACTCATTTATAATTAGCAGAATGTCAAGAAGAAAACAAGCTGGGACTGTGTGAAGTTAATAACATTTTTATCTTCATTAAAATAATTGGATCAATTACAAAAATAAATTGCTTCTTGTGTGAATGATGTAGGTACTCATTCTGTAACTAAAAAACAGGAGCAAAGTCATACACCAAAATTAAATGGAAACAAGACCTTACTTATTTACAACAAGTAAACATCTGAAAATAAAGAAATTACTTTTATTTCATCTTTGAGGAAAATAATCGTGACACCATTTTTCTTTTTCATAATCAAGCAGCTAAACAATCTAAAGAGGATCACTCATTGGAAGACTTTAAATTACCCCGTAGTTTGCCCTAAATAATCAAACCCTGTATTAGATTTTATAGTGCATCCAGTATCTTCCCGGCAGTTCAGTTGCAGATTACATTACCTTATTCACTCTACCACTTTACTTCACCAGCAACTAACTAGTAAGTCCTGAGCATGATTTATCTACAAACTTTCCAATCAGACAGAGACTGAAAAATGTGGTGTTGTTACCTTGGCTTGAAGAGAGAGAGACCAGTGCCAGAGAGCATGCTCAGTCTGCTTCACCTCCCTCCGTCTGTGCTGCAGCTGTAGCATTAAGTAGACCAAAGTGAAGTATTTGTCTGATTTATAAACCCCTTTTTAGTATCTATCCCCAGTAACTAAACAATAAACTTCGAACACTGTATTAATCACTAAATACATTGCATTATGCATGTTGATAACTAAGGTAGAAGCCAAAATAAATATATTTGAATTTTAATGGCATGTTAATGTTAAATTCACAGATATCTGAGATAGTGAGATAAATGTAAATAAATTACACCTTTATTTTCCACAGATCAAAAAAGGTCTGCCATATCTTCAATCTCAGCAACAAACTGGCTTGTCGTTTCATCACCTACAAGAACAAAAAAGAAGTAACAACAACAATCAGTAAAAACACAAAAATACAAGTTACTACCTTATATTTCTGATAATGGTTATGGTGAGTTCCCCAAGATCTAAAGGCCTTAGTGAGGACAGTGGTGTCATGGTGCCACTTGGCTCTTTGCAAGTGGAGTCGCTCAGTTTGAGAATCTTTGGTTCGTACGTGCCATTTTTTGAAGAAATGCAGCAATCGTCCTAAACAACAACAAAATGTATTTTTGATTCTTTTATGATTCATGCCCTACATTTCATAACATTTAATTGTAAATGCATAATTACCTTTATTGATGGATTTCTGTGCACTGCTTAATACTGCCATCTGTTGGTGATGCTTGGCCACTGCATGTGCTGTCGTTTCTTTCCAAGCACTGAACACCTAAATTGGAAAGAAATTGTATAATTCTCAAAAATGGCATAGTAAAGAGAGAACAAAGATTTATAACCTTAAGTTGGAGCACATGTCGGTGGTGATTTCGAGACATTTGCTTCTTGACTTTAAACGTGGCAGAATCAGCTGCATTCTCCTGCCACATTCCCATCACTCTTCTGGAAAATATGTATTACATTAAAATATAAAATAAAAAGCAGACACCTTTTGTGCAGGTCATTATTAAAAGATAAATGGATTAAAAATAAATTGCTAGTTAATACCTGAGGGACTTGAGTGTTTGCTGCTTGTAAAGTTCATCTGCTTGAGCATGTATAAAGTGCATCTGGAGGTTGTGCTTCTAACAGATGAAAATTGCTTCAATATATTGAATGTATAAATGCTTCATAATTGTACTGATATTTTTTAATGACCTTCCATGCTGTAAAGGAGTGTTTGAGAAGCTGTATTTCATGGTACTCCTGCATTTCCTCCGCTTTTTGTTTTTTGACTTTTTGCACCTGGACAAACTAATATTGGACATTAAAAAAACAAAACAAAAAATCAACAACCATAACCTCAACTATGTCTTGTAATTTTCAGTTTTATAACATATACTCTACACCATATATTCGTAACCTTTTTCCATTTTTTCACAGTTGATCTCAGGATGCACATGTCACCTTGATGGTATGCTTGGAGCTCTCGGTTTCTCCTGGAATGTATTATTGTTTTTTTATTTTACAAAATGTTTAATGGTTTTAATATTTAAATCTTTCCTCACAAATATCTTAACGCGGCGCAGTAGTCCTTCCACTGTGTCAATGCCTTTTGCAGAAGTCTTTGCTGGTACAGATGTTTTGAAATGTCCAGCTTATTTTGTTCCTTGATCCTCATTTCCGTTCGTTTCCTCCAGAAGGTCCAGGCTTTTTGAATTTGGCCTCGTTCCTCATGAAATATTGCCTGAAAAGATGTATATATTCTAGACTATGCAAGGACACAGCATTTATAAATAGTTCAACAAACCGTTTGTTCTGCCATGTTCTGCTCTTTGTGTTTTTCGGACAATCCCCACCAGGTGTAAAAAACCCAGGAGTACTGGCGCTGTCTGCAAGAAGACATTTTGTATAAAAAATTATACAATTTGTTTAAAACATTAGTTGCTACCTGTTGTATTGCTCAGCCTTGACTTTTCTTTGCTTTTGGATCATTTCCTTGTGAGTGAAGTTAAACCATGACTGAAAACAATGTGGAACTATGTGATCGGCAAACAACTTATCTGCATGCTTTGCCAAAGTCTGCAAAAAATAAATACATTATGAATTACATTTTTTAACAGTGAGGAACATTGTAAAAGATCTGTTAACAATACCTGCATATGTCTTAATGCAGCCAATCTCTCTTTCCAGAAGCTGAAACAAGTCCTTGACAAGGAGATTCTGTTCGTATAAAAATGAATACATTGCACATCAAACATAATGATCTATTTATGGTATTAACATTATAAAGCATTAAAGAAACAAATTAAAACACCTGTAAAAGATTTGAGCCTTCTCAATGAGGTGCTGAAAACTCCTATCTTCTGCTTGCTCAAGACGCTCCTGCCAAAGTCTCCAATATGTGCCCAAAATCTAAAAAAAAAAAAGAATAGCATTTATAGTATGGTGTTTGATCTTAATTTGTTTAATAACTGTCACTTACGGTTTGATGGTAATGTTGGACAGCCATATTGTTGTTAAGTCGTTTTGATTTATTTAACTTAACATTGCGAGACAAATCACCAAAAGCAGTTCTCTGGAGACAAAATAATACAAATACCTTGTAGAATAACACTGGACTGAATATTTGCCCTCTTGGTTCTTACCAGCAAGTTAAGATGATAATGCTCTTGTACTTTCTGGCGACTTTCAGCTTTTTTGTGACATAGCTTCACATCTAGTCATAAGCTAAAGAATATGGCAGAATGAGACAACTTCACAGTAGTACTGATATCCAATAATGGTGTTAGTGACATTTGTTAAAAGGTGCACAGTGTTTTGGTTGAGAGTCTGCCACTTTCTTTTCTGCATTGCTTTGCCTTGCATGTCCCATAATTTGGCATTAAATATCTATATTTCCACGGAGACAAGCAGGAGACACGTCCAGGTTACAGATCAGATTTCTGAAGATGATATCGCATGCAGTAAGTATGCATAATTTCAAGGTATTTTGGCAATAAAAAAATATCCTGTAATAATACATATAGGATCGATATGTTTAATGCTGTGGAGGGACGATGTCTCTTGGCTAACCTGGGAACCCCTTGTGATTCCCCTGGATAAGCTGGAAAAAGTGTGCGTGGAATGGGAAGTCTGGCCCTCCCTGCTGCCTCCACAACCCACTCCTGAATAAAGCTGAAGAAGATGGAAGGATGTTTGCTGTGAAAACATTCCTGGCAAAGCACCAACATCTTCATAGAGATAACTAGGTGACGGACCCTCCCCCAGAAACGTTGCATGGTGCACCTTTAATCATGAAACGAGTAATGAGCAACAGTGACCAGGATCATTAAATATTTTGTGACATAGGAGGTCATTATGCGTGTTAAAGGATACATGCTTTCCAACGGTTGATGACTCTGCGCTGACAGATCCTGACAGCCAAATGCCCAGCGGCCTCCAAACGCACCTCTTCACTCCATTTCTCATACAGCGCTTGACACCATTTAGTCCAGCACACCCTCACAAGTTGGAGATGATTGGTGTTCTGAGCTAAGACTAAAAGATTATAAAAATAAATGTAATGGAATATCCACATAATTTTGGGCAATATTCATTAGAAAACAGTCAAGATATTCAAGATCACCTTTTAATGTGTGTTTAGTGTGACGGCAGGAAACAAAAATTATCCATTGATTAAATGCTTTTCTCTTCAGTCTGGTGGTGCTGTGATGTGAGGCCTTTAATTCATTCAGTCTATTATGACATGAAATTGTGTACAAGGCTCTCCAATGTAGCAAAACCTTAAAGACAAAAGTGCCAGTTTCAATATGAAAATTGCCTTAAATCATCTGATGAATTAACGTAACAACCTTCTGCTGTCTTGCGAATCGTTGCTGCTTGAGGGCTTCCTCTTCTATCACATATAGGTATTGTATATACTGCAGTTTAGTTGTCCATTTACTCCAAAGAGATCTACATTGACAAAAACAATACATAGAATTTTTCAAAATGTTACAATATTCATTCAAGTCTAAAACATGCCATATCCCCAAAACAGTGAGCATTACAAGAATATGTTTGTGAAAACCCTTGTCTGAAAATATGCTCTAGAACTGGGTGGAATGAGACACAATTCCCATATGACATGCCCATGTTGTTCAAATATAGTGATAAAAAAAATTTGATAAAAGATTGTATATGTATATAGTGTATATTTAATGACACATTAAATATACACTATATATTTATTTTACTCTGAAATATTTAAATAATAATTGATTAATCATAACTAATCCATATATAAAAGGTGCACTATATAACTTTTCTGATGGAGGGTACGCCACCTCCTTATCTTCAAGGAGATACTGCTTTCCCTGGCATTATCCAGCTTGCATTTATTCAATTACAGGTGCTTTTATTGGCCAAATATACCTCCACGGAATGCATCTGTGATGTTATAAGCACAATTTTCAGTTCCACCTCTACAGCAAACCAACAAATAGATCATACTTCATTATTAAATGTTTGTAGAGCTTATCTGCCGTGACAAGGTTTGGCTTCTTTATTCTCCTCATTTCTGTATAATCCTCCCAGCTTTGCCATGCATGGAGCAAACGCCGTCTGTCAGCTAGTTAAAAAGACAACTGCATGTAAGGCCTTTTAGTCAAAGAAACAGAATGCAACCAATAAAGACATATATTTTACCAAATAATTGAGCATTTTGGATTTTAATCTTCTTCTCTCTCTGTAAAATCACAAAATCTTTCCATCCGTTGAATATCTGGTTATACTGGAAGTACCTGGGGTAGCAACAGTACAATGGAACAACTTAACAGAGAATTCACTCTAACACCTTTATCCATAAAAGTGTCACCAACTTAAAACTATTTAGATTTATGTTCAACAGTTGCTTTATTTATGTTTATTTGCCCTTAATTCTGTAGGTTTACTCCTCTATTCAACAAGAGGCATTAAAACAGATATCCAGAAACTATAGTAAGACCAGCATTGAAACTAGACACTAAGTTCAACAGGTATAGATACTAAAAAATAAATAAATAGGATAAAATTGGATATTTCCTGAATAGCTCTGAAATACATCAGAACTCGTTATTATCATAACATTAAAGAAACTACTTTCATTTTGAGGTGAAGCAATCAAAAAGTAAAAAATTTTGGTACCTATACAATTGGTATAAATGGTATATTTCTATAAATGATTAAGCCCTTGTGGCATCCACATATGTGAACAACACATTTTGAGTTGTCTAGGCGACAACGCAAATTTTTAGAAAAAGAAGAACAGCATACAAGAATGTTCAATTTAGAATCTTTTTAAGAGTTTAGAATGTTTTGTAAAGGCATATGTCTGCCTGCTCCTGTCAGCGGCACTTCACATGAGACACATGTTGTTTCTCATTTTGTTTTTACATTCAGGACAAATTGTGTGTTCAGGCACTTAGTAGATAGTTTTTGTAAATCACTATTCAAATGTTTTATCAAAATGATTAAAACATCCACATATGAAGACATTCGTTTTACATTATTTTTCTAAGAAACTACATAATCTAAAAAGATAATTCTTTGTTTTTACGTCATTAGGTCCCAATCAGCCCATAATAAAGCATGTCATGCAAGAGCTCAGGTCTTAAAAGGTTAACAACATATAATTTAGTCTTGAGATCTCTACCCTCTAGTATTTGATCCAATGCCATAGACAAGCTGTGGTTGCAGTATCTGTTAGATAACAGTTGTGGTTTGTTGTGTGCATGATTAACACAACTATATGCCCACCATTAGACACAGTGGATCCTAAAATGTCTGAATCTGTATCTGACCTGTGATGACACTCTGCACGCAGCATCAAACTCCACTCCCTCCTTGATGTCCACCACTCATCTTTCCATGCTTCAAAGGTTCGCCTCAAAATCACTCCCTTGTAATGGGATCTGGAATATCAAATTAATATTTGTGTAAAACTAAAGTAACACATTTAAAGACAACCCACACAAAAAGTTCGAGACCTTGTCCTAGTATACAATAAAATAGGCCAAATAATAGGCAAAATAAATGATTTACTGTGCTTGGTGAGGAAGAACTCGTCCAAATGTATTCTGTATCCATATATTCAGAAACTTCCTTGCCAGATGCCTGTTAAAGTATAACCGTGTAAAGCATAATAGAAATTAAGTGTGCAAAAGTTAAAAGGTAAGCAACCTTATTCTTAGCTCCTTTAGTCTTCCACCCTTGTTCCAGTTGTAGCCCACTCTGTAAAGGACTTTTTTGGTTTGACTGGTATGTTGTTTTGACGCAGATTTGGTAGCACCTGTTCCATAGCGTTTCCGCACTTCTGTTTTTTTGTAGTTGTTGGGCATTGTTAGTGTTCCGATTATTCGTATCCCAAAACGTACACAAGCGATCAATATTTGAGCAAAATGTAAGTTGGATTCTCTCACATTTTGCTTAACTTCGCGCATACATCGAACTAAACAGCGCGCGTTCGCGTTTCCTCATCACGTGACAAGTTGTCAATGGCAACGACACAAGGTACACTTAAAACTTGATTTACCTTGTGGAGTGTGAAATTAATTCACGACGACAATGCTCTGAGCAGTATGAGTATATTCGTCAACAAAAACTTAATGTCAAAACCATAGATGGGTCAAAACCATGCTCAAAACAAAATGAGGGTCCTTTTCAAATTGCGGCATTGTGCAATATTGACCAGGGCAGTCCACAAGGGCGGGGAATTGCAATTTTAGTTGAGATAGGTAGAGTAATTTTGTTGTGACAAATTATTTAAACTTACCTAAAGGGAAATAAAGGGGCTAGGGCTACGCCTCGATTTACAGCCAATCCGTATTTTATACGAGTTTGTCTGTTTACAGATGTATCAATAATAGTCGCCTAATAGTCGCTTCAATATTACGTGTTTTATCTGCCGCGTATTAAATATAATGTAAAATGCACAGACAGATTATAAAAATTCTACACAGGCGCGCCGGGCACGGCGTAAGCTTTCTCAGGACCTTCTTAAAGCGGTGATCAGAGGAAAAATTCTGCTACGACTTAGAAATTAGAGAAAGACCAGACCGTTATCAAAGATTACACTGTCCCCGTGGGAATTATTTTGTTTTTGGACTTGTGTTCTTGTGTTAAGTTACCAAAGTTTCGTGCGTGTTTGCTAAAATTTCTGTAAAAACTCATCCGGCTTCATATTTGGTACTCGCTGGGTGGGCATTATCCCATCCAGCAGTTAGCTGGCTAGCTCTAGTGCTAGGTTAGCTAGCTGGCTAACAAGAGCTGAACCTGTCATTATTCATAACTTGTGACACACAGGCCTGCTGCTGGGTAAGTTGATAATGTGTGTTTGACCTATGTTTCTTGATTATTTTGCCCTTTAATGAGTATGACCCATTTTAGGGATGGTAAACATCGGGAGATTGTTATGCTAACTTGGCATAAATGCTAATTGCTAAACATTAGCATACGGATCAATTAATTAAAATATTTAAAACTGCAGCCTCTCTGGTTGACTTAACTATCATGTTCCTGGTCGTTGTTTCCCCACTTTACAAGTGCGTGTTCATTTTATTCACTAATGGCTTCTCCAACTTGATTTAAATTGTCAACGATCTTGGGCTGTTTTCAATCAACTTCTTAATTGTCCATTAGTGTTCTATCAAAGGTTTATGGCGTCTTATCCCGACCTTACGCTTAATTATGTATTTTTAAACACTAGCTTTGATCTAATGTAAAATTAGATGTTTGTTGCTGTCCCACAGAACTATTGGGTGTTGGGCCAAAAGTTGTCGGTTTAGTTTTACAATTCAGCCATGGACGGCGAGACTTGTGTGGAGCAGAGGAATGGAGACGCCGCTGTGGACCTAGTCAAGCCAGCAGCTCCATTCAGATACACCAAGGTGGCAATTCTAACAACTTTATCAACCCTAGTATATAATTTCACTTTTACCTTGTTACTAAAGTTGCATCTTTTTGTTGCAGGATGAATTGCTTGAAATCAAGGAATTGCCAATCTCCAATGAAAGACCTGAATGCCTCTCTGAAAAATATGACAGGTAAAGTTACTTGTCAACTAAATCTGCATATGAATGGATGACCCCCTTGAGCAAAAACAATGTCAGATCCGTTCAAGCCCCCAGTGTTAATTGTTTCTGCTGCTGAAATTATGGGCTCATTTACTAAATGAGGGGGGAAAAAACAATGCAGTTATTTTGCTGAGCATTTTTTTTTTTTTTTTCCGATTGGTCATTAAGCCTGTGGATGGATTTTTTTTTTTCCTCATCATTTGAACCACGTCTATTTAAAATGGAAATGCCAGATGACTTCTTAAGGGAACTTATTTATAGACAAGGAATGGTATTCATCAGAACCACAAAACCTAGATTTACTATTTGGTCTTTGGTGATACCTCCTAGGTACCTACCTAGATGGCTAATATTTGTCTTCCTGTTGAGTCAATCATTTTTCAAATATCAATATTTTTTAAATGTTGGTAAGACCCACAAGTTCACAAATTAACATTGTTATACATTTATAGAGGGAAGAGTTATTTCTGCTAAAATACACATACTGAAATGAGGAAAAGTCTGTAGAAAATGTTTTGTTGACAATGTATGAAACCCCCTGACAGCTATTGATTATTGACTCTTTGCTGACCTTTTAATTGGTGACATGTGCTAAAATGTGTATGAAAATGCCCAGTTGTCCAGGGGGTAGACTGACAGAAGTGAGGCCTAGATGTGTCATTGGCCCCTCCAACCGCTACCAATCAGTAACGCACGACACATACCCACTAGTGTCTTGCCAAAGGACCTTTGGGTTGGTAAGCCCCTACATAAACAAAATAACATCGTTATTAAATCCAATTGGGCAGTTTTATTTTATTTATATTGTTGTGTTTTTTAGTTTTATTTTTTAAATTAATGTGTCATGTGAAGGACAATTTAAAGGTATTGGAGAATGTCTTGTTTCTTAGGAACAAGATTTGCTTTAATTGTGGCATCTGTTGATACAGTGATGGCGTCTGGGATCCTGAAAAGTGGCATGCTTCACTGTACCCCTCATCAGAGCGAAGCTCTCCAGTCGAAGGTTTTAAGAAGGATTATGGAGATGATAGAGTTCCTCTAAAACGAAGAATTCCAGGTAACTGAAATCTTACATTACACAACCTGCAATAAATGTGTTGTATTTCATCTTCAGTAATGATCCAAAAACATTATACTTGGCTTTAGATCCTCGAGAGCGGTTAAAGGAAGATGAACTGGATGTGATTCTGAGTCCTCAGCGACGCAGTTTTGGAGGTGGATGTCAAGGAAATGCTGCACCCCTGTCCCATATGAGAAGGCCAATCAGCCCCCTGGAAAATAAGGAGAATGAGAGTCTTCGTCTTGGAGGGGCTCGCAGAATCGGTAGTGGCCGCATAATTGCTGCTCGAGCATTTGAGCGGGAGCCCCGTATGGAAAAGGAGCGGGAACGAGAGAGAGACTTTAAGGATAAGAGATTCAGGGTTTGTTTAATTCCTCAGATTTTATTGTTCAGAGTTGTGCAGTATGCCAAAAGAAGCAATAATATACTTTCATAAGATAGAAAAAAAAGGTTCATTCTTGTCCTTTTACAGAGAGACTTTGGGGACAAGCGCGTGTTTAGTGAGCGAAGAAGGAATGACTCTTATGCTGAAGAGGAACCAGAATGGTTTTCTGGGGGACCTACAAGCCAATCTGAGACAATTGAGCTTATTGGGTTTGATGAGAAAATTTTGGAAGATGACAAACGCAAGTCCAGAAGATCAAAGAAAAAGACAGAACTAGTCAAAGAAGGTAAGGTTATAATATGTATAAATGTACCAATTAGTAGAGTTGGGCATAAATTAGAATGTTGTTAACAGTTGAATGTAATGGTGAGCAAGCTGAGGAGCCAAGTGTGGTTTTACAATCTACAGCTGACCAGGAGGTTCCCCACACAGATGTGCTGCCAGAACAGTCAGCGGGAGACTTCGACTTCAATGAGTTCTTCAATTTGGAGACGATGCCAGGACTGGCATCTGTAAGTATTAAAATCTGGTCAGCGTGTAGGTGAAGTTGATTCAGTGTGTATTAATTTCACAAATAAATGTATATTGATCGGATTAAGATATGCTCAACCCTTTGGGCTGGTGTTCTGGATGGTGTCACTTGGGGTGCACTCATGTGGAATGAATCGACTAAAATTTATGCCCATCTGTCTGTTCTTTGAAATAAAGCTACCAATTGCCTCTAACAGTGCTTAAACTTGCTGTCTAATAAAATAAATATTCTAAAATGGTCACCACCAGCCTCTAATAATTTGAAGATGGACCTACTTTAGGCACAACTTGACTGAGTTTGAACATGAATTTTATGCTATGAGCACTTAACAAGCATTTACTTTGCAGATGATTGAAGATGTTCTCGGGGAGGGCCCTGTGTCTGCGAGCCGTTTCAGTCAGTGGTTTTCAAGTAACTTGAGTCCTTCAGGCAGCCGCTCCAGCAGCCTTCGGTCCACTCCTCATGAGGAACTGGAAAGATTAGCGGGTAAATCAGGATTTAATACAGGATTTCTGAATTATGGTTTAGTTTCTTTCATTTTGTTGTACTTTTCAGGGCTTGACCCAAACCATGGACCTGCACCGTACTTTACACCTATTCCATCAGATTGCAAAGAAAAGGTTGACATCCTGGAGATGCTGCACAAAGCCAAAATTGATTTGAAGCCCCTGCTTTCAACACTCTCTGTCAATAAGGCACGTCTTCAGGAAAGCAGTAAGTGACATTTTACCAGATGATACATTGCTTAGTATTTACTTTTAGTTCCCTGAAGTGTCTTTAGTAGTTCTAAATTTTACAAGTGACTTTTGTATATTACTTTAGTTTCATTGACAAGCACTATTATATTTGCCAGGTCACTCCGGAGTGGTGTTGTCGCTAGAAGAGGTCGAGGGAGAGATGAAGGGGATGAAGATTGGCTCTGAAGCACCACCACGAAAAGTACCAACCCCACCTCAAGGCAATGGGACCCCTTTTATGGCTGAACATTTGGAGGAGGCACTAACGGGTGGCTCTGGGTCACGGCCACGATCACGGGACACAGACATGTCTGCTTTTAATAAGCTGGTTAGCAGCATGAAGGCAAGTGGAACTCTTCCGGTCCACCCAAAAACCAACTCAAATAATGTAAGTACCATTATATACCTTTTAAACATTTAAATGTTGTTCAGTGGGCATGAATATGGTTGAAGAGTTTGCCTGCAACTTACTGTTTAGAAGAATTAAGTTTGAGCAAAACTTCTGTAACTGGATCACATTGCCTTTTTACCATGCACGCAAGGCACATGAATATGGTCTGGTTTATTCCATGGTGTCTACCTGTTTTCTCATGTCATCACTTTTAGCTTTATTAGCAGGATCTCTTAAGCTTTTTAGTAATTATTACATCTGATTTGATGGCATTACAGAAAACACCTGAACAATCTATGGTTAGTTTGACTGACTCTCAAGTGCCAGGAGAACAGCAGAAAAACATTTTCCAGGTCAGCATTTTAAATGGCCTATTGTTTCAAGATTATGTTGAAGTTTAGTTGATTGTAATGTTACACGGCTCATGTACTTCACCCATGTCATTATATAGGAACTCCTAGGAGGTCCTTGTAATAGCTCCCCCACATTACTCGGTAATCTCCTGGGTCCCTCTGAGGGACCGCCCTCCTCTGCTCTCCTACAAGGACTCCTGCACAAGAATCCTTCTCCTCCCCTCTTTCCACATAGAGCTGCCTCACCGGATTACTTCAATAGCCGAATGCAAACTTCAGGAGGTATGCATCACATTTTGTGTGTGTATTGGTGGCATTTGTGAATGCTATTTTTCTTTCCTGCTAGGCTTTCCAGTTGGTTCTCAGCCCATACTGCCTGAACAGTTTGCTGAAATGCACAGAGCAATCAGCCCAGAGTCTGCTCAACAGGTTAATTTCATTTTCTTAAGATGCAGTTCTGATAATTAAAACAAATCATAATGATTGTAAACGCAAATTATAAGTGCTCTTATTTATGACATTTTCTAGATGAGGCAATCCTTGCCTGTGAACAAGGCAGACTTGGATGCACTTGCGTTCCAGCAGGACCTTGCCCTTCACACCCACCACTCATTCCAGTCTGGCTTCAAGGCTCCACAGGACAGGTCTTATAGAATCCGGTAAGTACCAGTCAGACAAAGGCTAAAGATGCTGTTCAGAGTAGATTCTTATGAACTAGAATGTGTTTGCTCTAGGCGCATAAACCGTTCCCCTGGCCCTCAGCCTGCAGGAAGGAACTCTCCCAACAATGCTGTCACAAGCATGGTGAGCCAAAAAATTTTGGGCCTGTCCTGGAGTTTTATTTCTATGCAGTTTACACATTACATGTTAACCATTTCCAAATCTGCAGTTGTCTCCATCTTTTACTCCCACGTCTGTGATACGGAAAATGTATGCAACAAAAGATAAAAGCAGAGAAGATCCAGGAAGTCGGTCCGAAAGTAAAGATGATCCATCCACTGCTACGCATTCCCAAACTGGTAAAGAGCATATTCTGCAATAATGTAAAATTTAAAAGATAGAATAATTGGAGTTGCATTATTGTTTTTAGATAATGGTGTGTCAAACTCGTATCCAGAAACAGCAGATGGGGCACACCCTTTGTCTGGGAAGGCTGGCTTTGCCCCACAATCCTCACAATCGAGTAAGGACCAGGACCGGCTCAGGTCAAGTGGACACCACTTGCCCAATGTGGGTCCTCCAGGTCCCACTACATCCTTCCCTCGACCCGTCTACCCAGTCCCTTTGATCCCTCATGTGCCCATGGTCCGCCCCCCTGCACAACTCCACCCAAATGTGGTTCAGCGAATGCTGGCTCAGGGCATCCAACCTCAGCAACTTGGTCCAGCTCTTATGCAAGCAGGTTTGTCTTGCTTTTTGAAATATTGTTATTCTGTGGTTATTGAAGCATAATAAAGTCATCTACTTTACGCTATACAAGAATGTTTTCAATTTAATTTTGTTATTTTCAAGGTATAATTCCACCTCACATGGATCTAGCACAACTTCAAGGCTTGCCTCCTGCCCTGCTTGGTCCACCACTGTATCCTCTTAATGCAGCAGGTCACCCACTGCTACCTCCCAGACCTAATGCTCAGATGCAATTTGCTGCAATGCAGCCACTTCAACAGCAAAGACAAAGTCAGTAGTCATGTTTTACCTGGTTACATTTATTTATTTTTAGTTGTTTTTTTTTTTTTTTTTTTTATTAAAGTGAGCTTTATGGTCATTGTTTTTGTTTTTTTTAAGAATTATGTCATCTCTCTTATGTTTCAGTGCATCCTGGTGGACCTCAGTCTCAAAATCAGGGACCCCACCGGACCAGCAGCTCACAGCGACATGGAGGCAGTCCACCCTTAGGCCTTGCAAAGTGGTTTGGATCAGACGTGCTTGAGCAGCCGCTGCCATCCATGCCAGCCAAAGTCATAAGTGTTGATGAGTTGGAGTTTCGACCATGACCCAGTACACACTGCTGAACCACCCCAACGTCATCTCGTTTCTGGAAAAATGTGAACTTTACTTTCAAAGAGTGCACAGACCTGGATGCTTTGTTTTCAATCTTATTGTCACTGCTTTTTAAGAGGCTTATTTTCAGAGAAGGGAAGAAGAGTCATTTGTTTTCCAGCCGAGTGATGCATTTTCTTTTGTATGAGACATTACATGAAAAATCTTGAAGTAAATAATGTGCATAAGCCCAATTGTACATAGTAAGGGAAAGCTTATTCTCCTTGTATATAGTTTTGGGTTTTTTTTTTGTTGGGTTGTTTTTTTTTTTTTTGTTTTTTTTTTTTGTTTTTTTGTTTTTTTTTTTGAGGAGTGGGAAATCTGTAAGTATATAGCAGTACAGCTTAATTGGAGAGACAAAATTCTAGCTTTCAGTTTCCAACTAGTGATTCCCCCAAGCTGCTAAGAGGCCCACTGTTAAAGAAGTGCTGAATTGTCTAGTCACTTGAGTATAATCTACCGTTATGGCATGGCTGGTGGGCTTTTCTGATGATGTGACTGAGCTGGAGCTTCAAGTGGACTCCAGAGGAAGCAGTGACTGCTGGTTGTGCCTTTATTTTTGTTTTCTGTAAATTGTCTCCCATTCAGCCCTTCACTGACAAGAGGAGCCATGCTCATAAAGGCTGGTTGGGAGTCAGTTTGTTCTGTGCTATTTATTTTTAAAAAAGCACAAAATAGAACTGATAAATAAACTGAGTAATAACGAAGTATTGCTTTGTTTTGAATGTGCAGACTCACTGCTTGTACTCAAGATGAATGACACAACCACAGGTTTAGTGGCTGTTTAAAAGTTGTAGTGATAACCTTGATTGGGGAAAAAAATCTAATTAGATCTACCCTTTATTACAGTAATGCTGTGTATTTTAATGCAAAAGATAAAACTTTTCTTTTGTAATTTTCTCCAGTAATGCAAAATAGCCCGTCTTAACCCTGTGTGATCATGCCATGTGTGGGCCTTCCTACCACACAGCCCTTTTTTGGAGGGGAGGGGGCGGCAGCATGGGGGGAGGGGTTTGACAAACAAACCAGACAGGAAGAGCTCTGTTAGAAATTTGGTTTTGCAGTCTTGAAATACCCTTGAGGTATTTGTCACAGCTACTCTATATGTACATAAAGATGGGAAGAAACGCGTTAATATGTAAAGATTGTTACGCGCAGAGCATGGACAGCTGTACACAACAAGAGCGACCCCCACCCCCGAAGAAACCAGGGTTAAAGTTGACAGGAAGCTGGGGGGCTGCCATTTTTCCCTGGTGCTACTGCTAACGATGCTAAAACTGCGAGAGGAGAGGTGGATTTGGGATTTTTAGCCTCAAGAAAGCATTTAATCCAAATCGTTTGTTAAACATAATTCTTCATTCAGCTCCTGTCGCCAAACAACCATAAATATTGGATGAATCCGGCATGGAGAAGGTAGCTGAGCCGTCTTGGACCTCTTCGTACACCTATCAGGTGAGCAAGCACAGCACGGAGATGCTACACAACCTGAACGCACAGAGGAAAGATGGAGGCAGGTTCTGCGATGTGGTCCTTCGCGTCGGTGAGGAGAGCTTCCCGGCTCATAAAGCTGTGCTGGCGGCTTGCAGCGAGTACTTCGAATCGGTCTTTAGCCGCCAGTCGGAAGGCGACGCCAAGGAATTGGAGATGCACACAATAAGCCCAAAAGTCTTTAAAGACATTTTGGACTTTGCGTACACCTCAAGAATAGTTGTACGTCTGGAGTGCTTCCCTGAGTTGATGACAGCTGCCAAGTTTCTGCTCATGCGGTCTGTCATTGAGATCTGTCAGGAGGTGATCAAACAGTCCAATGTGCAGATCCTCGTGCCCACGTTACGGGGAAGCGATGCCAGTCTGTTCCAAATTCATACAGAGCCCCCGGCGCTGAGCTTGTGTGTGACTCCGCAGGATCTGATCAACGGGATGGGAATGCATCTCGTGAACGGACAAACGCCAACTGACCTGGATGGCAGCGAAACCTCTGCTGCTGTACTACTGGAGGACCCCGGAGAGCCGATCATGCCCACTTTACAGCCTGTAGATGGGCTCTCCCCCACCATGGAGATAGCAGGGGCCATGCTCCATCATGACAATGGTGCCCCAAGCTCCAAGCGGAATAAGAGCAGCCCGAAGAAACCCGGAGTGGACACTGTACATTTGGATCAACAGAAAGACATCGGTCTGTTTCCTTGCAGGACTTGTGGTAAAGCTTTCACAGAGGCTTCACGCTTAAAAAATCACGAGGCCCAGCATGGGGCGTCCAGTGGAAGTGTCACCAGTCTCGCAGCCCCAGGCGGCCTCAGTCTGGTGGAGAACGGGGTGCAGTTGCACGGAGCCCTGGCGCTGGACAACAGCCGTAAGCGAGAGCGGACCCGGCGGCATGTGGGCTGTGACATTTGTGGCAAAGTGTTCCGGGACGTATATCACCTGAACAGGCACAAACTCTCACACTCTGGGGAGAAACCGTACGCTTGCCATGTTTGTGGACTCCGGTTCAAGCGCAAGGACCGGATGTCCTATCATGTGCGCTCACACGACGGCTCTGTGGGCAAGCCGTACGTGTGCCAAAGCTGTGGTAAAGGCTTTTCAAGGTGAGTATATTTATTTCAGAGATTTTATACACCTTCCACAGCTGTCAGTGCAGCTTGGAATCGTCGATTCACATTAAGCATAGAGCCAAACTTGAATTCCAATGTGTAACGTTAGACTTTTTCTATTTGCTTTAATCATTTTTTTTACTGTTTATGTTCAGACCAGATCATCTAAATGGACACATAAAACAGGTTCACACAACAGAGAGACCTCACAAGTGCCAGGTAACCTCAAATCATGCTTTACATGGATTATCTTGACCTAATATTAGATATTTTGTCTGTTTTAGATTTGTAATGCCTCTTTTGCAACAAGAGATCGCCTTCGCTCACACCTTGTATGCCATGAAGATAAAATTCCCTGTAAGGTTTGTGGAAAGTTTCTTCGAGCTGCCTACATGACGGACCACCTCAAAAAACACAGTGAAGGACCTCATAACTTCTGCAGCATTTGTAACAAAGGTAATTGTCTGGTTACCGTAAATATGGTGTTGGGCCTAGCTTCAATATTCTGCATTATAAACCTCTCATTTGATGGAAATTTATTTTACTGTCATTTTTATCATAAGGTTATTAACTCTATGATATAATCCAGTTAAAGTCATTATGCCACAATCAAGTATTTTTTGAGATATTGAGATTATGTTTTAAAGGCTTCTCTCTTAAAAAAAGACAATGCTGAAAGTTTGTCAATATCTGCCCATGTGTTGTCGTTTTTTGTTTTTTTTTTTGCCATGTTTTGCTTTTCTGGTCTCAGGTTTCTCCACTGCCTCTTACCTTAAAGTGCATATAAAGACACACCATGGTACCCCACTGCTCCCCTCTTTCCCTGACCCCAGAGCAGAGCCGCAGATGCCCCATGGCACCCCTTACCACATGGGACGCCAGTGCTCAGTGGAAGGCAAGCAGCCGTCCGCCCATCCCAGACACACAGCGTTTTGGCTTTCCTTTGCTCTGTTGCTTTTTGGAGAAACGTGCTTTTGCATTTTTGTTTAATACACGGCAAACATCTGCTTCTGCTAATGCTGAGCCTTTACTCAAATGGTGGCTGTACAACTCATCTTTTGTGTCATCCCCTATGTGTTTGCCTTAAGACACATCTTGATATTTTGCTTGAACTTCTTTATCATATTCATAGTGCATAATGTGCAAGAGTTATCTTTGTTTTACCTGTCAGAATACTATATTTACCTTTTTGTATATTCAGGTTTTATTCAGGTTAACTATCACCCGGGTGTAAGGTTCTTCAGAAAGTTTTCATGCTCCATGTTTTGTCATGCGGAGTCATTTTTGCTTTGTAATTTGTATAGTTGACGTGTAGAGCATGGCTGCTTAGATTGAGCTTGGCACTTGCATTTGATGCATGATTGTCCTAATATGTGATATGTGTAGATGTATGATCTGACACCTGTGCACTTGTCAGATATATTTATAGTTTAAGGTAAAGTGTTCATCAGACGATGGTCACAGTGTCATCTTTTGATGGTAATTATTTGGTTTTGCTGGCCTTTTGTTTGTCCTTCCCATACCCTGTCCTGGGCTGGTGTAGATCTGTGCACCAGTCGGCAGCTTCAGCTAACCTCATCTGAGGCAGAGGGGCGCTTCCACGGCCTTTCTGGACACACTCTGCTTCCGCAGTCTGGCCCTCCTGTGGGCTCGCAGCCTGAGTTGCTCATGGGGAAGCCAGGTGGGGCTCCATATTTCTGGGAGTGTCGTTCTGGGCTGCCTGGCTTCCCAGTCCATGGCTCTGCCGCAGGTCAGTACTGTGCAGCCAGAGGTGGGTGGGATCAGGCTGAGTGCTGGAGGAGCATGGTACTGTGTAGGAACTTTTTGGAGCCTTTGCATTGGTGCTTTTTAAAAATTCAAACTCTTTATCTTAAAGTGCTTGTACCCTATTTTTTTCCATGTATTTGTGCAAAAGCTGTCTTCAATACAGACATATTGTATATGCAGCACTTGAAGTCAGAATAAATGATAAATCTGCTGTGTACTGTCTACGTCCAATTATAAAGTGCGTTATTGTCCGAGCATCAAGAAGTGTGCAGTTAGCATGCTAGTTGTTGTTAGCGTTGTTGTGATGGCAAAACACCACTCTGCAAATTTCTTGGAGCTTATCACAACTTCCACTGTGAATAATTATTATGCTCTGAAAGCATAAGGTAAGTGAGGAATAACTTTGGGCCATTGCATACCATTTAAAATGAGGTAGTTCTGTCACTTTTTAAGACAGTATAAAATAGGTACAGTGCCTTTTAAATTATTCATATCTATACAGTGAAATTGTATTATATAACAGGATGTGTTTTTGTGTAAATTTAAGTGTTTCAATGTTTACTTAATTAAAATAAAAGTTGTTGTTTTTTTTTTCTTTATTGTGACCCAATTTCTTTAATTACTGGTCTCTTTTGCCCATCTATCCCATCCTTCTGTTTTCCAGATGGACAAGAAAACACAGACAAATGCCCACATCTGGAGTCTGAGGAATCAGACCCTTCATTTGGAGAACTTTCAAATGGAGATGAACTGAAATCTCCACACAAGTCTGATGTGCCAGACATCGAAATGCCTACATTAGTCTGCAATGGCACCTCTGCAGGGACCTTGGGCTCTCCTGAGCCCAAAGCAAAGACCGAACCTGAGAAGAAATTTATCTGCAACATCTGCGGCCAAGCCTTCCGCACCAAGTCCTACCTCAACAAGCACCAGCACAGAGTCCACAAACAGAAGGCCCAGGCAGGGTCTGGCCTGGGTGACCTAGCTCCTGCCTTGTCCTCTCCCTTCTCCCCTCAGCAGAACATGTCTCTGCTCGAGTCCTTTGGCTTTCAGATTGTGCAGTCTGCATTTGCCTCTTCTCTGGTGGACGCAGACGCAGGTCAGAGCGGGCTTGACTTTGGAGGCAAGTGACACAGCTCACATTTTGTAGCTTCTTTATTTATAGAGCAATGCTTCACAGAAAACTTTGTATTTGGGACTACCTTACACTTCTTTTGCGTGTCTACAGCTGCTTTCACTTGACAACTTTGAGACTGCCACAAAATATATATTTTATAACCTGTTCATGTAATGTAAATTATGTAATTTTCTTTTAAAAGGCAACATGAAGACTTTGTTTTGTTAATCATTTGCATATAAAACATATGGGCTTGACTTGACTGTGTGCTTTCCAGCTGAAGTAAAAGTGCCCAGCTGAATTATCTGATTTATTCACTTTGTACCCAGAGCATTTAAAGGGCTCCATTTTGGGTTCATGCTTGAAAATATTTTTCTTTTTAGAAACTGTGAGCTTTATTTATAATAGTCTCATGGCATGTTTCCTTTTGTGTGGTGGTCTTTATTAATATATAACTGAATCAGCCGATATTACGCGAATGACATCCACAGCAGTTATTGTGTGCAACATATAATTCATATTTTAGGCTTTATTAGAAAAATAATTGAGTATAGACACACTTGAGTTTGTGAATTCCAGGTGAATTTATTTGACTAATAATAGGTGTCATAATCTACTGTGCAGTTTTTGCCAAAATTGAATTTGTTGAAACAAACAAAAAAAAAAAA
This sequence comes from Periophthalmus magnuspinnatus, assembly GCF_009829125.3. NCBI lineage: Eukaryota > Metazoa > Chordata > Actinopteri > Gobiiformes > Gobiidae > Periophthalmus > Periophthalmus magnuspinnatus. Next base: position 25,706,884 of record NC_047130.1, on the reverse strand, counting down.
AAGGCACTCTTCATATGTTAAAAATGTTTTGTTTTCCCTGAGCCCCTACAGGGCGTAGTGCCCGTTGGTTTCGCATCGGTGAGTGCATGGGCGACAATAGGAGGACAATAGGAGGTCAGTATGCAACTCTGACAAGATGGTGAATGCATGCTCGATATTCACAGTTGACCCGACGGTGACGTGGGGAATGTTGAGAGCTTTCAAAAAACATAAATGCTATTGCCGTGGCAACGGATGCATTGTTTTATTTTTGCTAAAAAAAAAAAAAAAAGATTTTTTATTGATTTACTCTTGTTCTTCTGTTTGTTTGCCCAGCAATTTGACCCCTCCTAAACTTGTTCTGAAATTTAGACAAAATTTTGTGTGTTACTCATTGTGAAAGAAAAAAAATGTGGTGATAGCACCCTCTACAGAGTAACAAATACATTTGTATGGAGGGCTGAAAATGTGTTATGAAATATGAGATTTTACACAAAAGTCTATTTGGTCATCCCAGTCAAAAAGTCAGTGAAAACCATGTTGTATTTTTAAGTGTTCCCATGGTAACACATGGAAAGTGCCAATGTTATTCTAATGGCAAAGTTTCCCAATATTCTTACATTTTAAAGTATTAAAACAATTTGTTATTTTCATTGAAGTACGTGAAATCTTGGTTAAAAAAAAGACCTGGGTCAAAGTCAGATTTTGCATGGTGTTACCATAGTGATTAAGCGCATTTAGCGCGTGTATTGGTTTTTGTTTGTGTAGTGACAATTACTCAGTGAAGGCACAACAACAGAAAGACAAGTGACATGGCTGTGCCATCCTTCATGAGTGCCGGGTCTGCAAAATACGAAGTGCAGCTTCTGAGGGTTGTTCAATGCCGCTTGCGTTTTTTTCTTGCAAATATTGGCTTCCAGCCACCAAAGAATACCTAACCACTTAAACTTTATGAGCTTTAGGAATTATTTCTTTTATTTTATCTTGAAACATGCCATGAAGCTGTTGTGACTTTACTTTTTAACATGTCAACAATAAACGGGGACCAAGGCAAAATTTTTAGACATGCACATTTTATTAATTTATCTTCGATTTAGTTGTGTAGGTTATGCCTACACACATTTAAATTTGCTTTTTTTTTCCTCTATATTAATGTGTGTTTGTGTTTTCCTTTATGGGATCTGATTTTTAAACAACTTTATTTCTTATGCACCTTTTCAGACTGTCTTTAGCTACAAATCATGTGGTGTGCAATGTTTTTATGACTTGAAACCAACACTGGCTCAAAAGGGGCAAGCATTCTAAATCAACCATCTTAAGTTGCATTTGTGAGGTGTGTAAAGGGCTAAGGTATCTGATAGTCAACTGGTCATATAGTAGAATTAAAAAAAATGAAAAATTAAAATTCTAGTTTGTCATGGTAACAGTTAAACGACTTCCTGCCAGAAAACGTTTTTACTTTGGGTTTATATGGAAGCTGGTAAAAGCCTTTAGTATGTGTGATGGCTCTGTAAAAAGAGTGTAAATGTGTGTTGTAGACATCAGTGCATTTTCCTTTCATTCTTTTCTTTTATTTATGATTATATTGTGATTGTAACAAGTGTATATACAATTTTTATATACACATCTTAAATATGAATTTTTTATCCCTGAACTAACCATGTTCAATATGTGTCCATAGAGCTCCTGTACATATTTTGTTTTCTCACATGTTGTGTCTGAATATATTAAGTTATGGCCAGATCAATGCACTCAATGAATTTCTTCTGCATGTTAAATGATTGGTTTAGTTTGTTTTTCAATCACTGGTTATTATTCTGCAAATGCTTGTATTTGGCATATCCCATATTGTTTTGTCCATTCATTCTGCACTACTTTCTAAATTTTAATTGGGTTTTGAACTCATTTCATTTGTGAGGGATAGTGGAAACGCCTTGTTAACTTTAACCCCATGCCATCAATTCTACTGTCAGATTGTCTATTATATAAACTATTTCATTCATTATTTAAGTGAACCTTTCTGCTTTTGGTCTGTTGCAAAGTGCCTTCTAAATACTGATTGTGCACAGCAGTGGATTAAAAATGGTCCTCTTTTTCTAAAACTGTACAGTGACTGACCTAGACACATTTGTATCAAAGAACTCACAGAAGATGTACGATATGTTGAGACAGTATTTTATCCTCATATTTGACAAGACTGCTCTGGAAGCGTGCAAGTGACATGTTTTGTTACGTCTTTGGACATGTTTCAATATGGACATACTTTTCTATAAATATTTGTTTTTGTATACTGTTATTGAGCCTCATCTCTATTGTTGATACAGAGATGAGTGTAAAATAAAATGCAAATTGCATAAACTTGCAAAATTAAGTTTGTTTCTTTTTTTTATACATTTTTTTTTTTTTTTTAACTCTGGAGATATTATTTACTGGTTCACTGTATGGCATTTAACTTGTCTATGCCCAAGGAAAGAAGCTGGTTAAATGTCAGATTTGTGGATACCCATTCTCTCACTGTAAGAATGCATGTGCTTCAGGGTATTTAGTAATTCAGTAATTAAATAAATGCAAGGTGGCATCATACCGTGTAACATTTAGAACAGCAGGGAATGGTTCCTCCACCAAATATGTTACATTATGTTGCATACAGTATTGTGTTTTGCATCTCAAAAACAACTTAGATGAACTTTGAACTTAGATGATTCGTGTAAAAAAAATTGTTTTACTTCAAGTCACATTACATTTGGCCATAGCATTACAGAAAACAAAGCCAATTATTACAGCTGTACAGTATAATTTGTATATCTGGATATTTTTATACATAAAATTGACTATACAAATACTTTGAAGCTATTGAGTTAAAACTTGGTGCCCTTTCCAACATCATAAACCTCAATATTGATCTCTCTCTTGTTTTTAAAGTTTAGTTGATTGAAGTTCTCCATAATTTCAACCATTGTCTTTCCTTTGGTTTCTGGCACAAAATAAATCAGGAAAGCTGCACTCAAAAAACAATATACCACAAAAATCAGGAAACAGAACTGTCCAAGTGCATCCTAAAAGCAAAACACAGGAAAAACAAGGTTTCCATAAAGTGTCTTGACAATTTTAAAAATGTATTACAAACAATGAGATATTGAGACTTTTTTTTTTATTGTACTCAGTTTTACTTTCTTGCCATGTTCAATGTAGCAGAGCCTCATCAGTGGTTGCAGTCTCATCTGTTATCTTTTGCTTTAGTTCAGTAATGTTACGTATGTTTGTTTGAGGCTTGATATCTTTAGCATAGCCCCATAGAAAGCAGTCCAGAGGTGTGATATCTGGTGAACATGGGGGCCACAGAATTGGTCCACCCCTTCCAATCCAACAGTCTGTAAATGCCTGATCGGGGAACTCATGAACATGCAGACTCCAATGTGATTTAAAACTTTTATAACTACTGAGTACAATAGAAAAAATCATTAAGTAGACATTCATAATTTTCTTTCTTTTTTTTTTTTGGGATCTAATCAAAATGAATGCATATTACCACTATGTATCCAAAAGACAGTCCCACGAGGAACATCCCAATCCAGTTTATGGTTCCACTTATCACATACGCAGATGGGCGCCATGCCTGTAGGAAGAGGTCAGCAGGCAGGGCCATAGAAACACCAGCTGAAAAGGTTACAATAATAAAGTCTGTCAATAAAAATAAAAGGCATATCATTAAAAAAAATAAAATAAACTCACAAGGTCCCAATCCATAAATGCTGATAACACAAAATATAAGACAAATGTTGATGTATGGGATTGCTGGATTTAGGTCCTGTCAGGAGCAAAAAAAATAAATGTTATGTCAAACCAGGTTTATTTTGGTTAATAAATAATTATTCAGGGCACAATATAACTGAAGCCATTGTTGTTCTTAAAACTATTATGGGCTATGGCAATACTCTAGTCCTATTTTAGACATGGTTTAGCCCCAAATTGGATCTGGAATAGCTTGTTTATTACATATGGGAGAGTGCACATTAAATAATATGTGTTAGTACAGCATGTTAATGTGCCAGAGTTAGCCATGCAGACACATTTTCATACATAGTCCCATTGGCAGGTTGATGACAGAAAACAGGGCGCAGGCACAAAACATTTACACATGACAAAGACATTACAGATAAGTGAGATAGTCAGACCTGGGCTAGATTGGGTGGTCAATACTAAAGTGTACCTTTATGTAAAGCATGACAGAGAGAATAGCCATGGTGATCCCCATCAGGAGGTATCCATATCCCATCAGCTTCTTCCTCCCAGCTCGGTCTATTAGGAAAGACTGTACACAGAGAAATGTTGTTTGTAAGCTTATCGACAAGAAAACCTTTTATTGAGCCACTCATCCATGTGACAATTACAAACTGTTCATGTATGGATTATATATCCACTTTAAGGTGCACTAATTAGTTCTGTGCAATATCTTTGGTGTTCCTAGTATTGTACCTTTCTGGACTGCCTGATGTTTTTCCTGGGATCTGCTGTAGCCACCCCTCCAGTTTGGAGGTTACTGCCTCGAGTTCTCTGATGACCATGAATGCTGGATATGGGATGAAACCCTCCATCCATGGTAAGGAGCTTTCGTGTCTTAACATCTGTTGACCTTATGATTCCTGTTGGGTATCTGATTACTGGCAGGGTGCAGCTGTTTATTGCCCAGGTCTTGTTCTTCTTGTTCTTACCATTGAGCTGACTTCTTAGGACTTGCCTTACTCACTGGAGGTATTTGGGGGTCAGTGTTTCTCCTTTGTATATGCCACATTTGATGGTCATTTGTACAAGTGGCTTGCCATTGGCCTCAAGGGTGTTTTTTCACAAGCTTTGTAATGAAGGCTCCTATTGATGTTGTGCAACTCCGGGCATTCAAGTGATCCTTGCATGTGGTATTGAGTATAGACATCTTGTAAATATATATATACACACAAGATATTTACTGACTTACACATAACAAGATTGTGATGAGCTCTGTTGCTCCAAGGCCAATTGTCAGGTAATGCATTTGGCTCTTTGGGACTCCTGATTCCAGAAAGATGTCAAAGGCGTAGAAGTACAACTAAACAAACACAGCAACTGTAATTCGTTAGTATACAGCCTAATTAGTTGACGTTTTAATTATCAAAAGAGTCTAAATTTACAGCGTTGATGCCGCAGAGTTGGATGCCTGCGCAGGGGATGATCAAGGTGAGCAGCTGCCACCTGACGCAGCGTGACGTCAGCACGTCCTTCACTGTCTTGGCCAACTGACCTTGCGCATTCTCCCGCTCCTTCTGCATGTCGTCCAGCTCCAGTTTAAGGTCCTCCTCCTGCCACAGCCACTGCAGGGCGCGTTTACAGGCCTCTGTGTCGCCCTTGTCGATGTAAGTGTACCGCGGGGATTCAGGGAAGAGCAGCAGCGTGGAGAACTGGAAGATGGCAGGAAGACCACTGACAGCCAGCAGCCATGGCCACGCGCCATCTGTGCCCAACAGCTCTCTGGGTAAAGTGAACAAAGTCAAGATTAAGAGGTTATGCCTGTTATCCTGTCTGAGAACAAATGTGAGAGTGTAAAATGACTCATGAAGTTGTTGTCATATTATGAAAAAAAAAAAAAAAACCTCATCTAAAATGAATTTGCAGATATATTAAAATAAATAGGCCTATTACAAAAATAAGGATTGGTGCTTCATAATGGGAATGTCTATATATGCATAGTAAATAAGCTACATAACCTTGAGCTGAAAAATAAAGCTGTTTTTGTTCTGAGCAGAACTTACTTGATCCCAATAATCTGGCCAAATACTTTTCCAAAAGCAATGAAAATGGAGCCTGTGAGTGTCAGAAAGCCTCGGAGTGCCTTTGGAGAGCTTTCACCCAGGTACATGAGGTGCACACTGAGACCCAAACCTGGGCAATAATAGATGAATGATGAGAGTAGTATGCAAGATGTATAGCAAACACATGGAAAGGAAGCAGAACATACCAACATTGTATCCATATAAAAACCTCCCCAGCAGAATCATCTCAAAAGACCTGGCTGTGCGACTGAACAGCACAAGCACGGCAGCCACCATTGCCACAACATTATTGATCAAGAGAGCTTTTTTCCTAAAAGAATAAAATACTTTTTTAACAAATTACAATTACAAATAAAGTGCATGCATGTCCTTATGTTGCTAAGTTTTGGGTTTCTGTTCAGTCTCAGTCAATGGGAATTTCTTTTGAAATTTCCCCTCATGTTGTGTGTTTTTGAGGGGAATTTCACACCTTTTCTGATTATAATGATTTTGTTAGGAAAGATTTTCTATAATGACTTTAAGGTTTCAACAATATTGAAATAAGTTTTCTTCTTCCCTAAATAAGTTTTCTTCTTCCCACTCCTTTTTGGGCAATCGGAGATACTCTTTTTTTTGTCTGTGTGTGTGTGTGTTTTGCTGTCTGTTTTGTTTATTAGGCCCGAGCCCCTACAGGGCGTAGGGCCTATTGCTTCCGCAACGATGAGTGCGAAGCACTCATCGTTGCAGACTGTCTTCACGAAGTTGCGCGCGAAGCGCGCAACTTCGTGGCAGCACCGCGACCTTGCACAGACTCCTGTGTCCTAGCAACCCATGCCGTAGGCATGGGTTTGCATATTTGTTGTTGCTAGCATGTCAGCGTCAACATCGAGTCAATGGGCTTCGCCCATTGACTCGATGTTGACGCTGACATGCGTCAACAGGAGTGAATAGCAGGAGTCGTACCCCCCTGCACAGACTCCTGTATCCCAGCAACCCATGCCGTAGGCATGGGACATGCATATTTGTTCTTGCTAGCATGTCAGCGTCAACATTGAGTCAATGGGCGAAGCCCATTGACTCAATGTTGACGCTGACGCAGCGCGAAGCGCTCATGTCCCCAAACACACTCCTGACATCGAGCCCTATCCAAGCCCCCATGCCGCAGGCATGGGCCATACTTGTTACTGCTAAAATGAATGGAAGTCAATGGGAGGTCAATGGCGGACCCCGACGTCATGGCGAATGACGAGCGCGTTAGCGCTCGTCATTCGCCATTGACCCCACGGTGACGTGGGGAAAGTCGAGAGCTTTCAAAAAACGTATAATATGTCATTCTAATGTTATCGGATATATTGTTTTTGCTAAAAATATTATTATTTTTATTTTTTTTTTTTCTTCTTTCTTCTGCACTTTGAGCAGGAATTTGACCCCCTGAACATTTTCAAAAACTCACCAAATTTTGCCCAAAATTCAGGTCTGCCGAAAAATTTATTTTTTTATGTGGTGCATCATTGGGCATAAAAAAATGGCGCGACAGCGCCCCCTGCAAAAGTCAAAATACATTGCGTCAATGGGAGACGTCCCGACGTCAATTTTGCCGTAGAGCCACGAAATTTGGTACACGCATTCTTCAAGTGATGCCAAAAAAAAAAGATTATTATAGCCACGCCCTCGGACGCACCGGAAGTCGGCCATCTTGGATTGAAAATTCCAAAATGCCGAGTCAGCGTTTTCGCTGACCTCGCATTTTCGTCAACTCCTCTGAAGGCGCTTCACCTGCAGGGCTGAAATTCACTGTACATCATCTACACAAGTGGGGCATCAAAAGTTATCCAATTTATGATGATCCTTTTTACGGTTTCCGTGCGGCGAAGCCGCAAAATTCCATCGGAATTTTTGCAATTTTCAAAAGTCAAAATTTGCTCCCGTTTGCACATGCAAAGTCCGATTTGGCTCAAAATCGAATCAGTTGTAAAACTTTCCGGCCTAATTCTAATGTTTGTGAAAGAAATAAATTTGGCACGACAGCGCCCCCTTCAGAACATCTAATATATTTGTATGGACAGCCGAAAATTTAGTTTTTCCAAATGTTACCAAATTTGACACAAAATTCCATTGGGTCATCCCAATCAATAAAGTCAATCAGACCTATGTCGTTTTATGCACCATGTTTCCATGGTGATGCGCCAAACTGCCAATGTTATCCTAATGGGAAACCTTATAATTTTTCCCATTCATGGGAATAATATTAGTTTCATGGAATAATTTGAAATTTGGCACTATGACTCTTCATGTCATCCTGATCAAAAAAGTCAATCAGACCCATGTCATATTTTTCACTGGGTTGCCATGGCGATGCGCGAAAGAGCCCATGTTATCCTAATGGGAAAATTTCCAAATTTTCGTACATTTCAAAGTCTTATAACAATTTATTCGCTTCATTGAAGAATGTGAAATTTGGCACAGTGATTCTTCAGGTCGTCCCCGTCAAAAAAGTCTAGGGGGCCAAGTTTGTATTTTGCACGGTGTTGCCATGGCAACGCCAAGAAAAACCCTTATTTTTCCATTTTGTGTATCAGCACTTCCAATGTCTATTGACTTGTTTGGTGCCAAATGCAGCCCAAAGGTGCAATAAAACAGAGGCAAGTGGCGCGTCAGTGCCACCCACAGGGAGTGCCAGGTCGGCCGAGATCGAAGCATGGCCCGTGAGGGCCGTTCGATGCCGCTTGCGGCTTTATTTATTTTTAGGCCCGAGCCCATACAGGGCGTAGGGCCTACTGCTTCCGCAACGATGAGTGCATGGGCCCCGTCGCACCTTGCACAGACTCCTGTGTCCTAGCAACCCATGCCGTAGGCATGGGACATACATATTTGTTCTTGCTAGCATGTCAGCGTCAACATTGAGTCAATGGGCTTCGCCCATTGACTCAATGTTGACGCTGACATGCATCAACAGGAGTCAATAGGGGGAGTCGTCCCCCTGTCACCCCCTGCACAGACTCCTGTGTCCTAGCAACCCATGCCGTAGGCATGGGACATACATATTTGTTCTTGCTAGCATGTCAGCGTCAACATTGAGTCAATGGGCGAAGCCCATTGACTCAATGTTGACACTGACATGCATCAACAGGAGTCAATAGGGGGAGTCGTCCCCTGTCACCCCGTGCACAGACTCCTGTGTCCTAGCAACCCATGCCGTAGGCATGGGACATGCATATTTGTTCTTGCTAGCATGTCAGCGTCAACATTGAGTCAATGGGCTTCGCCCATTGACTCAATGTTGACGCTGACATGCATCAACAGGAGTCAATAGGGGGAGTCGTCCCCCTGTCACCCCCTGCACAGACTCCTGTGTCCTAGCAACCTATGCCATAGGCATGGGACATACATATTTGTTCTTGCTAGCATGTCAGCGCGAAGCACTCATGTCCCCAAACACACTCCTGGCATCGAGCCCTATCCAAGCCCCCATGCCGCAGGCATGGGCCATCTTTATTACTGCTAAAATGAATGGAAGTCAATTAGAGGTCAATGGTGGACCTCGACATCATGGCGACGTCATTGACCCCACGGTGACGTGGGGAAAGTCGAGAGCTTTCAAAAAACGTATAATATGTCATTGTAATGTTATCGGATATATTGTTTTTGCTAAAAATATTATTATTATTTTTTTTTTTTCTTCTTCTTCTTTCTTCTGCTCTTTGAGCCGGAATTTGACCCCCTGAACATATTCAAAAACTCACAAAATTTTGCCCAAAATTCAAGTTTGCCGAAAAATAATCTTTTTAAAATTTTTATCCCTCGAAATTTGGAACACACGTTCGTCAAGTCATGCGAAACAGAAAATATTATTATTATCGTACCCCCTGACAATCCGGAAGTCGGACATCTTGGATTGAATATTCCGAAATGTCAAGTCAGTGTTTTCGCTGACCTCACATTTTAATCAACTCCTCTGAAGGCGCTTCACCGGCAGGGCTGAAAATCACTGTACATCATCTAGACAAGTGGGGCATCAAAAGTTATCCAATTTATGGTGATGCCTATCACGGTTTGCTTGCGGTGAAGCCGCAAAATTCCACCGGAACTTTTGAAATTTTCACATGTCAAAATTTGCTCTCGTTTGCGCATGCAAAGTCCGATTTTGTTCAAATTCGAATCAGTTGTAAAACTGTCTGGCCTAAAGCTACTCATTATGAAAGAATAAATTGGCACGATAGCGCCCCCTACAGAATATCTAATAAATTTGTATGGAGGGCCAAAAATTTTGTTTTCCGAAATGTTACCAAATTTGACACAAAATTCCATTGAGGTCATCGCAATCAAGAAAGTCAATCAGACCCATGTGTTTTTTTGCACCGTGTTGCCATGGTGATGCCCCAAATTGCCAATGTTATCTGTTCTGCTGCTCCATAAGAAACGTCTTCATACATAGAAGTCAATTGAGGTGTGACTGTTTTTTCTGTAAATAAGTAAAAAGATGAAACTGAGGTCTGCTCTGTGACTGTTGTTCATTTTGGATGCTACTACTTTTATTCAGAAGCACACCGTAAATAACTGTATTAGGTCATAACTTCAGAATTATTTACTGTAAATGATTAAAGCCGTACTATGAAATTAAACAAACTAAAAATCAGAAAGTATGTTTATAAAGTGTTTTACAGGCATTTAATTCCATGAAACAATATTTAATACATAGGAATTTAAATATTACGATAAGGAAACTGACAATAATAAATCTATTTAATATGTACGTCTATATTTTCCTCCTCCATTGTGCATGAGAACAAGATGACATGCACAGGCAACCTCCCCTGTGTAGTTAGCTCCGCCTTTTAAACAGATATAAGGCAGTGTCCAGAACTGAAGACGCAGCTTGGACAAGCAGCCAAACATCTTCACTCCTGTAACTTTTTGTCCAGTTGACAGATTTGAATTTTTCATTTACTAAGGAAAACTCTGCAGTCAGTAGTGCTGTTACTGTAGCAATGGATATATTGCATTTTTACATGGTAAAAGATATTCTTAACACATAAATATACCAAACTTTACCAAACATTAGGGCTGGGCAATATGGTCATAACAATCTGCTTTCACGTGGTGATTCTTTTTTTCCCATTTAATACAACTATCAGCTTGTAGTCACAATTTTTTCCATCCACTCATAGGATAACCTCTGTAAGGGTCTGACTGGGTGACAGCTGGATTTAATCAATCAGGAGAAGCAGAAGATTTTATGTACCTCTTAAAAATAGAACAATAACATGAATCATGATTGAAATCAAAATTGTCATTTGACTCCCAGAAAACCATGATATTGTTTTTCATGTCACTTAATGAATACAGGTTGGGGTTGTGTATGACGTTATGGTGTGGCCATATTTTCATGTTGATATTATGCCGCTGACTGTTGAAATCTGAACCTGAATCTGAGTAAACTTGATGACCACCTGATTTTATTACACTTCATTCACTTCATTGATGTTTTATCCCTGAGGCACTCACTTTTTTCTTAACTACTGAGTAAACAAAGTATTTATATGACAAAAAAGGCATAGCATATGCACACGTTATTCCATTCACACTGGCAGATTAATCAATCAAGCACCAATGACACACAGCCAAACATTTAGTGTCAGTGTTTAAAACTACCACATGTGAGGTGACGGGCAGTATATGTGTGTGTGGCATGCCACATCTCAACTAAAGATGGACTGGTTTCACCCTGTAACACCAGGTGGCCTTCAGCTTCCATGTAGACGTTTTTTTAATCTCACACCCCTTTGGAGTGTGCATGTGTCTGCCATGACATTTTATAACCAACCTTTCTTCTGTGGTCGCTTAAACACACAGTGCAGTTAGAACAAGAGACTCCGACTGGTCAGTAGGGTCAGCTCTGTCCTGGGTTGTCTGCTGGACTCCGGAGACGGACACGACAGATAATGGACAAAGCCCTCACCCACTACAGTACAGTACAGTAGGTAGTGATGCTGCTGGAGGCACCATATTATGAACTTTGAAACCAAATACAACTAATAAAACATGTTAAACCCAACTATGATAAAGCCCAATATCTCTATTTTGTCATATCACATTATTCCAAAGGTGTGTAGTGGTCTAAACTTTTCTGCCCTCAAGGGCAATAAATATGCTTTATTAATCCAAACCACTCCTGCCGAGAAAAAAACCCCCAAAAATCACTGTAAATAAACTTCATACGTTATGTCAAAATGTGCAAAAACATTGTTTTAACACAGTTACCTGTAAAATATGTAAGTTAATACACTGATATGTTTACATACATTTTCTATTAAATAAATAGAAATTAGTTTAATTTCAAAGATTTTATTTATCTCATCAGTTCAACTGTATTGTTCTAAACTTGACAACTTAAAATAAAACCAAGACAAAACCCAAAACATATTACAAATGTGACACAAAAGAGCACATTTATTTACCGTTAAGTCATTATGGAGAATAACATAGCATCATGCTATTGCTAATCAAAACATTACCATTATACATCACAAAATAACTACAACATCAATACATGAGTTGGTGTTAGCCATGTAACTGTAAACCAAAACATGTGTATATACACATTCACACAGGAACATGAGAATTGATTTAACCAACAAAAAGAAAATCAACAATGAAACAGACAAGCAAATTAATCAAGAGAAGACAAGCAAATGGAGAACTGTACCCCCATTCTTAGACCCTCCCTTCAAGGTAAAAATCAGTGGGAGAAACTTTGAGGAGAACCACTGTGAAAGAGAGATCCACTCCCATGGACAGATAGCTGCAGATGTGACGGGACTAATGCAAATCCATTGGCAGATAGAGTTCAAGTCTGTAGGACCAGAGCCATTCAACTAAGAGATAGAGAGGGGCCCATCCACAGCATGAGGCCACCCCAGACAGGCACCAGGTCATCCAACCAAGCGAGGAAATGGAGGGTCCAGGTCCACAGAACCAGATCAGGGCACAAAAGGGCATTTAGAGTCCAGTCATCACTGGCTGGTCAGTGGGAGGGCATCTGAAACGGAAGGGAACAACAAGTGAATAGCAATGAATGAGCTCCAGGTGAACTGAATAGTGAATGCTCATATGAGTTCACACACATTTTTATTTTCTTTACTAATTTGGGTATTTTGAACCACTCTTTGTCTGACCCATCACCTAGAACCTGTTTGTCTTGGGGGACCCTACCAGGAGCATAAAGCCCCTGACAACATAGCTCCTAGGATCATTTGGGCACGCAAACCTCTCCACCGCGATAAGGTGGTGGTTCAAGGAGAGGAGGAAAGGAAAGGAAACACAGGATAGAAGGAGAGAGAGAGAGAGGGAAACAAAGGACAGAAAGAGGGAGAGAAAGGACAGCAAGAGGGAGATAGATAAGAGTTAAAGACAGAGTTAGAGATAGAGTGAGGGAGTCAAGAGAGTTAGTTAGAGAGAGGAAGCGAGAGAGAGAGCTAGAGAATTTGGAGAGAGAAGGGGGGATGACAGAGGGGGGAAGCAGCGAAGGGGGGGTAGAGACAGTGAGTTAGAAAGACTTGAGGAGGAGCTAGAGACAGACTGAGAGATGGTGATGAGAAAGACTGAGTTACAGAGAGGGACAGATGAGAGGTAAAGAGAGATAGCTAGATAGAGAGTGTGAGGAAGATGGAAAGAAAAAGAGAAATGGTGGTGGAGGGAGAGAATGGGAGATGGAGAAAGTTGGACAGAAAGTGACATAGTGAGTGTATACAGTTAGGGAGAGAGAGAGAAATGTGCAGGTGAACCAGTCAGTGGAACTTTGACAAAGGACAAACCATACAGTATGTGTGCACTCATCACTGTATGGTCACATTAAATACAAACATATATAAGAGTTAAATATACAATAAAAACACATCACCTGATTACAACACTTTAAAATTCATGATTAACAAGGCGCATAATAAACACTAACACACCGACAAGTCAACAACCATTTAAAACCCATTACAACAATCTCCATGATTCAAAATTAAAACAACTGCAAGTAATATAAATACATGATTAAAGACAAAGCAACGCGCAACAATGTGATGAGATGTCAACAAACAACAACTGTCCATTTTAAATAAACCAATTCAGACTAATGTTATGGCCTATGTAGATCTAAATTTGAAAGAAAATACGATCCCCTCATGGTCACTAAAGTATGTTGGCACCACTACAGAATCTATATCATACTCTGTAGATTTAACATATAAATGATCGATTAATGTCCCCCTCTCTGTTGTGGGAGATGTGACATATTGAACATAACCTTTTTCTATCATAAAATTGCAGAGATTTGAAGATTTCAATATGTCATCATTAAAATCTCCCGTCACTGCCACAGTGGCACAATGTGATTCAAGCCAATTCAATAATCTGTCCAAATTATACTTAAATAGAGACATGGGGTATGACGGTGGACGATAAATACCAGAAACTATAATTTTATACTCTGCAAAAAAAATCACTAAACATTCTAAACTAAAATCTCGTACTGTGATTTCATAGTTAAGGTTTTCTTCACAGAAAATACCAACGCCACCGTGCTGTTGGTGTAGTAAACTAGTCAGTGCTGGATGGTTACTCTGTTGATAAGATAAACTACGGGGACGACTATGGAAGTTATAACCTTCAATGTGACTAGTTTGAAAAGATGAATTTACAGTTAACCATGTCTCTACCACAGCGATACAGTTAGGCTGCCAGTGCTGTGTGCATGAAGCCAAATCAGACACATGCCGCTCTAAACCATGAACATTCATATAAAAGAATGTCAGGACATGTGCCTCTTGTAGGTGCCAGGGCATACTCTCGACTATGAAGGGAGGCATGTTCTGAAGCGCCGCTCTAATGCCATCATTACAATAAATGGCATCTTCATCAAAGTCCTGAATGACAAGACCTTCTAAACTCCTAACGCGACTAAGGGCCACATACGCCTGACCCGCCGTGAATACTTGTTTAAGGGACACCACTGCTTGATCTACAGTAACACCCTGTACTTTATGAACTGTGCACGCCCACGCAAGTTTAAGAGGAAACTGACGCCGCTTTTCCCCTCGTTTATTCGCCTGCTCCTCCTCTGGTTCTATGCGAGTAGAACCAGTCAGATGAGCAGGGGTACGTGTTTGCCTCCTCCTCTGTGCGCCTACTCGATCGTCATCAAATTTAACATAGATTGCTAGAGGGGGCTGTTTTTCCTGTGGATTTTCAACTATATGAGTAACAATACCACATACCCCATTTACCAGGCCGTCGGCTAAGTCTACATTTTTACAGAGCATTACACGCGCATTTACACCCAGGATTAATGACTCCTCCAAACTGGCTTGTTTGGATTTATGGAGATGGCCTTGTATCTCGATTAACTTCCCGGTCTTTTTGTCATAGCCAAAATCACGCGCACTAATTATTACCTTTTCTGGACATACTTTATTCAATATCTTTAAATTATAATTTGATACAAAGCTGTTTTTAGTGAAAATGTGTAACACGTCGGGATCTTCGCCTGTTTCACAATGTTTTAATATATCTATGTCTCCATCAAGCAGTGGTGTCCCTCTAGAGTGCACTCTAAGCCGATTTAATAGCTCTGCAAAAGTGTTATCTTTTTGTCTGACTACAATTGTTAACTCAGCAATTTTGAATAAATCTGTAAATAAATTAACACCTATGTTTTCTTTGTACAGAGCTTGACCCATGACCGGTGATAATTGATAGAAATCCCCAACAGCGATAACAGACACATTTCCAAATGGAGAAAAGTCACCTGATTGTTTGATTTGACGCAATCGCCCATGAATATAAGTAAATAATTTTTTATCAACCATGGATATTTCATCAATTATTACAATTTGTAAATCCATGTACTTAACGCGCAGTGTATTAATCTTTTCCTCCCCCAGTGGTGTGTAGGGGAGAGAAACATTAGTACCGATACTAAATGTTGTGTGGATAGTAGCCGCCTGTAAATTATATGCTGCTATCCCTGTCGGAGCCGTCAATAAAACACTAACATTATCCGGACTATGGCAAATAGGAGCAAACAGCCGCGACGCCTCGTATTGAATTGCTCTGATCAGGTGACTTTTCCCTGTGCCTGCTCCACCTGTGATATACACGTGCAATGGTTCTGGGTTGTTACCAGCAACTTTGTCTAAACACCATTGCCGTATTTTGTAAAAAATGGACAATTGTTGCTCATTCAGAGTTTTCACAAGTACAAGACCCTCTTGACGACTCATCACATTTCTTTTCTCTATGTTACAAACTTGTTCGTTTCTTACAGCCAAGTCTGGAATAGCCTCTTGCTCCTGCTCAGAACCAACAGCCTGCAACATCTCCCTAAACTCCTCCCTCGACTCCAACCTCTCCACTTCCTGTTCTGGGCAGAGCAAGCCCCATGCATCCTCATGAATCTCTCCAGATTCCATCTGTTCATGAACCTCATCCAAGTCCTCAGCTGCAAGTTCGAAGTGACGCCTATTCGAATCAACTATCGACTTTACCAATTGTACAGACTCGTCACTCAAACGTACATCCCCAGTTTTATAGAAAAGTTCAAATGTTTCAAATGGAGGCGGTTTCAGATCAGTGTCGACGCGATACGGCATGAATAACTGAAGAATACTTTGATGAAATAACTCTGTGTTTTTAGTTTCAGAAAAACGCGCATATCTAACAACTGCGGGCTTGGTCCGTGTTCTTTTAGTAATCGCACCCAATCCGTTTTGTAAAAGAATAGGATTTTTACATTTGTCCGACGGCCCGAGCAAGCGATATTCGGATACGAATGTCGCGATGCACATGTCATTAAATGTGCTGTCATTTGGTCTATTTAAATAACGATCAATGGTGTTTGTCATCCAAATGTCTTCCCCCATTTCATCATCTATTTCGCCAATTGGTTTGCTCATACGCACTATATTATCACCGGTCGGCACAAATGTAACTTTTCTTGAAAACTCTTTTAAATGCATGTTTGTCACGCGGTAGACAGCTTCCTGTGCAGAGACATCACGATTATGAAGATAAACGCTGCCCAATTTTTTAAATGCCTCTTTTGCACTAACATTACCTTTGGAAGCTTCTTTTTGTGCATTACTTAACAATAAACCCATGTCTCTTTCTGCTTTAGAAATATATGAAATAATGTAAACGACACAAGCCCATGCATCTACAACGTACTGGATGTCCATATTGGCGTTCCAGCAGGTTAATAATTTCTCGTTGTAGTTATTAATCCAGGCTTCACCCACGTCCCTCTTTAAAACTATGTGCGTGTGTCCATCTAAAACACTGTACACTTGTTCAAATGTGAACTGCGATAAACCCAACAACGCAAACAACTCCTCTGCACTAAGACACAGGTTAGTTTCATCAAGAATAGCATTCTTCAGCACGCTAATAATAAATTCAGCTTCCTCCTTCGTAACAAGAGGCTCTGAGTCAGGATCTTTTTGTTTGATGAATGTACGCGCTGATACCGGACGTGGAAAATTGAAACGACAGACTTTGTTGTTTTTTTTGCATGTTTTTGAGTGACGCTTAGAATGCTGCTGCACCGAAGTAACTTTTTCTAGTAAATCTGGATCAGAGGGTAGTTCACACATAACATATTTATCAACAAACTGAACTACCTCTTCATCTGTATTTACTCCAAGCTTTGGAGCATTTTCAATCCAAAATAAACAATGGACGTGGGGAGACCCGCGCTGTTGGAATTCTACACGATAAAAATAATCTATGACTTTACCGATTGGCTGAGCGGGGGAAAGAATGACTTTACGTAAAAAGCGGTGCCAACGGGAGTCAAACATGCGAGCCGCGGTTACAGGGTGACGACGCAACAGGTCACATCTCTCAGCCCAATCTAAATCTTCAACACTACGTGTACTACCTTCCTGCTTTAAGAGCGTTTTAAGGAGGCTTGGCCAGCGGAGATCTGCGGAACTGAACGAACAAAACCATGTTGGAATACCCAGCTGACGAATGCACGCAAATAAATCTTTTTGTGCAGTCTGCCAGAAGGGCGGCGTACCTCTAATAGGCTGCATAAAACGATAACCGTTGTCATACTGTAACAAATTTTCCAAAGTTTCTTCGCCTGCAGCAGCATTGGCCTGACCAGAATGTCCCTTTCGTAACGCTATTGACACTTTTGACACAACCTGTTGAACTTCTAACATATACAATGCCAAGAAAAGAAACTTAAAATTTTGTGCAAATCTACCATCCACATGCAGCAGTCTGTTAATGAAATATCTACACATGGTCAAAGGAACAGGCCGAGGACTATGAAATGTATTACGACCTAACGGAAACTCTTTTGGAAAACATTTAGCCTCATTCTCTTTATCAGACAACAAACTAACTGGACTATTCCCCTCGGCTGGAGCCAAATTTAAAATACCCTCAAAATAGTGATCAAGAGCTTCCTGAGCAATATCGACCGGCATGAAAAACGTATCCTGGTACATACAATGACGTTGCCTATCATGGAGAAGCTCATCATCTAAATCTTCGGTCTGCTCCTGATTGTCCTTGACCACATTACCATCCGCACCCGTATCAGTAACTTCTACATTAACGTCCGTACCCGTATCCATAGCTTCCTCTTCCTCTCTAACAAACTCATTTACCCACTCTTCATTAAAATCAATGTCTAAATAATACTGATTGTTTTGTTTGAGAAATGCAATGGCCCTCCGTACGCGCTCAGTATCTAC
This sequence comes from Periophthalmus magnuspinnatus, assembly GCF_009829125.3. Classification (NCBI taxonomy): domain Eukaryota; kingdom Metazoa; phylum Chordata; class Actinopteri; order Gobiiformes; family Gobiidae; genus Periophthalmus; species Periophthalmus magnuspinnatus. The sequence goes on along the minus strand of NC_047130.1, from coordinate 25,688,367 downwards.
ATACTGATACTCGTAATGTCCTTTATACGTAAGTTTACGCTTAAGTTTAACGGGCAACAAACAACCGTCCATGTTAGTACGCGGCAATAGTTTCACTGATTCACTAACCCTCGAAGGCACGCATGTCACCGGACCGTGGATTCCTCGCTGACCCCCCTTTGGCAAAGCTAAAACTTGCATAAAATTAATATTGAGAGCAACTATGTGCTGTTCAACAGTGTTCAAGCAAGCGAGTTCAGGTGGAATATCGTCCAATTGTAAATTATTCACTGAACATTCTGATGGCATTTGACCTTTACAAAGTTTTGTGTTGCAAGTGTAGCAGATCCATAAACTACCTCTACATTTGGAGAGCGGGCATGGAGCTGGACAATCACTATCGCACGCATGTAAATAGGCCTCAGAGATACAGGTATTGGCTACATCCGCGCATTTTGGTTTAACCATAAAGTCATCCTTTCTACAAGGTAAGACCTGGTTTCTAAATAAGAGTTTTAAACACACGCAGCAAATGTACTCTGGACCATCTTGATCTTCATTTACAAATTTTTCCAAAACATAACTGAAATTTTGCTGTTTTTGTTTCAAATGCTTTTGGTTGTTTCTGAATGCTGCCCGAGTTTGTTTTCTAAATTGCTCATTACTGTGATATTTTTGTTTGCCCAATGCTTTTAATTTTTGTTTATGTTTGAGATTTGTTTTATACTTGCATTTACTGGCTGTCTTAACATTTTCTTTATGTTGTACGTTAACTTTATATTTCTGTATGCTGATAGCTTTAAGTTTATTTTGATAATTTAAATTAACTTTATATTTCTTTATACCAGCAGCTTTAACTTTATTTCGATGTTTTAAATTAACTTTATACTTGTGTATGCTGACAGCTTTCAGTTTATTTTGATAATTTAAATTAACCTTATATTTGTTTATTCCAGCTGCCTTAAGTCTATTCTGATATTGTGAATCAACGCTGTATTTACTTTTATACCTTGATTTAATATTTTCTCTATACTCCATGTTGGTTCTGTATTTTTGCTTGCTTGCTATATTAATTGCTGCCTTTTTTTTCTTTCTATACAATTCATTCATTCCATATGAAAGTTTACTTGCAGCCTTCTTCCCCTCTCTATACTCCGAATCATCTCTATATTTTTGTTTCCCCCTTTTTTTTGAGGCATCTTTAACATGTGTGTGATGATGTCTATAATGTGTCCGCTGTTTTTCTTTGATCGTCTCATGATGTGTGTTGTAGCTGCTTTTTAAATGCTTAAGTTTTTTCTTTTGCATATACTTTGATAATACAGGTTTTATGTGAATTTCATCATCTATACTAACCTGTGATTTGAGAGCTACCTTTTTAGACCTAATGTTGTAGCTCTCCATTGAAAATTGGTAGACTCGGCAGCATTCATAACAACCATCAGCATTTGGTATTTTCACACAAATTACATTTTCATAATGACAACTGTTAATATTCTCTAAATAGATGCCATTGTTTGACACAGGCTCAGTAGTACAACTGTATCTCAGCCAATGTCCATTGTAAAATGTAAATACATCGACGCCTAAATAATCCGCAGCTGCCTGGATTTCTACTTCTGTGGCCCATGTGCCAACTTTACGCATGTTTGACACACTGATATATTGGTCCACAGATGAGTGGCCATCGCGCAACAGGGTGTTGTATTTTGAAGGATTTTTTTCAAGCTGTTTCACAATTGCAAGTCTAATTTTACGATGATATTTTTGAGTGCCACTAATGGCCTGTGAAACTGCCCGAAAGAAACAATTCCCGTCCGCAACTATTTTGTCATTTTTACATGGCACTCCTAATGGCCCTACAGTTTTTGGATCTGCCACACCGAGCTTCTGAAAATCAGCTTTAATGTGTTTGCACAAATCCTTACAAACACTTTCATTTAGTGGATTAAAGGACAGGGCACTGTCTTGAACACTGGTAAAGAGCACATCTAAATCAACTTCCATGTCCTGGTTTGTGTTTTTGTCAGGGAGTACAGAAGAAGAAACTTCTGCGGCCTCTTGGCACTTTAAGCCCCTCACACTATCAGAAACAACTTCAATGTCCTGCTTTGGGTTTTTATCAGGGAATACAGAAGAAGAAACCTCTGCGGCCTCTTGGCACTTTAAGCCCCTCACACAATCAGCTGCAACAACAACATCAACACCAGTCAATTCAAACTCTTTGACAGACTCATCTGCATCATCACCATAGCATGCAGCCAATGTGCAAAAAAAACTATACAGCTCATCAATATGACTAAAGTACATAACCACACTTTTACCATCAGGATCTACCAACCCTTCAGCACTACGCGAGTGAGAGTCCACCACAGCATACCGCCCATTGTCTTTAATAACGGCACAAGCAGCACCACAGAGTGTCATAAGACATGTGTTGTACTGTCCCAACATTTGCTCTAAAGCACCATCTAAAGTTACCCACGCGCCCACCTCAATAAACTCATGCTCAACAACATTTGCAGCCCCATTAACTGGCTGACTGAAAGAAAAGCTAAACTGCTGCCCATCTATAACTGACTCACGTGGCAGGTCTGAAGCAATTAACAAGTCACGCCCATGAGTCAAGCCCCGATTCCGCCGATCTGTGTACAGTGCATCCCCAAGATTCAAAACCAAATCTAACTGCCTCTGATCCCATGAAAACACATTACACACCGAGTGCTTAGCTAAAGCTACCAAAGCTATCGCCATACACTGTACACCTGCATACTCAAACCTAAAATCACCCTGATGAAAACTACCCCTCACGACAGAAGGAACACCGACGGGTACAACATGTGCACAACAAGACTTATCTTTGTCAGAAGCTTTCTCCTCTTGGACAGCTGGTGGAGGGCTGAGAAGAGAAGGCTGACTGGTCACAGAAGAAGAAGGCTGACAGGTCAGAAGAGGACAGGTCAGAGGCGGCAGCGGCGGGGTCACAGGAGGGCTGATGTCCATGGCCTTAAAGATGCAAAGAAAATTTATTAAACTAATCTAATCAGGCTGTTGCTGTACACTTAATTTTTCTGCAATATAATAATCTTTAAAATAAACTCACCTCGTCCATCAACATCTGCATTTGGTCCCTGGAACTGGCAAGTGACATTCCTGGAGTCACTTCCACATCTCCGGACTGCAAAAACATGTCTACATTAGCACATATTTTGTTTAAATGATAAACATATTGGAAAATAAAAACAAAACACAAGAAGCAAAACAAACCTCGTCCTCCAGGAAAGTATCCAGGATGACGACGCTGGTAGGGGACGTTCCTGGTGTCACCTCCACCACAACTGCCTCCGCCTACAAAACCATATATAATTAAAAACAAGTACAGGCAACAATGTGTCAAAAACAATCAACATATTCAAAATGACACAAACCTGGTCCTCTTCCACTGCAGGCACGAAGCTGGATGGTGAGCCGGGTCTCACCTCCACAACCACAGGCGCTGCCCCCACCTTCATAAAATGTAATAATATTAATATATTTTTAAAAAAGCACAAATTCAACAAAACATGTCTGAAAATGTGTAACACTCACCTGCCGCTTGGGCCGGCGTTTCTTTGAGGAAGCAGCCTTGCGACGCCTCGCCCGAGACGTCTAAAACAAAAAAGGATACATAAGTTACTCAATCTCACACCAGGCAATTGTTAACTTTTAGCAATGAGAAAATAACACAAGACGCTTACCTTCTTTCCCGAAGGAAAGGTGGCCACGTCCTCCACAGAGCTGGTCAGGCCAAATGGAAACCTCGCATCCATCTCGACCAGCATAGCAGGGCTGAAGAGGACGGGCGACAGGGGGATGGAGAAGACGGTCTCCACCTTACAACAGAAATTTTAAAAAATATATAAATCACAATACAACAATAATGTCAACGTCAATATTTAAAGACAGGAATGACATTCACTAACCTCCCGTTGAACCAGGCGCCCCTTGGGACCCACAGGGGAGGCCGAGTCCCTAGGCTGGTTCTGTAACGAAAATATACATTAAGAAACAGAATAAACCACTTGGGCTTGAAACTAAAAAAGTAACAATCTCTCACCTTTCTGCCCCGCACAATGGGAATCCACTCAGGAGGGGGTGGTCGTGGCACGGGCAGCGGTCCCGTCACAACCACTCTTGGCGAGACCCTTCTGGTGGATGTGCGAGGGCGGGGCGCCGCCACAGAGGAAGCGGGGGAAGAGACCTCTAGCTGGGTGTAGCAAGCCTGCCACAGCAACTGAACAAGGATTCCCATCCCAGCGTCATCACTCAGGTGGATCTGAAACAAAATTATAATGACATGTTACATAAAACCACTCACATGCAAAAAGGAAGTTGGTAAAATGAGACCGTAGATTGTACTTACGCCATCCCTGCACCACAGCTCTCGTCGGTGTCGGGGAAAGTGGTCGGCTATCTGGACAAAGTTGACCTGAAAGCGGGCTGACACACGGTGGTACTCCTGGCGAAGGAGGGTCTGAATTTCCACGCTGCCAGCAAGGCGAGGTGGGAAATCCACAACACACACCTTAAGAAATAAATCACCATTTACCAACTACACAATACAATCATTATCAAAGAATTGCAGCTATTTTACATACCTTTGGCCAGCGGCCGCAGACATACCTGAGGAGTTGGCCAAACTCCTCTGCAGCCTCGTCAACCGTCCTGCTGGCCGTGAGGTTGTTGCACGGCGCCATGACACACACCAAAGCGGGCTCTGAAAAAAAAGACAATCATTCGTTCAACTTTCTCAATGACATTGTTCATGGTTCAACTATTTAATATTTACCAAAGATGATCTAATGGTCATTACTAAACTCACCTTTGGGTAGGTGCTTAGCCGTCATAGCCGCCAGCTGCATCCGAAGGTCACGGGCAGAACCTCCGGGAGTCGCACTGATGGCAAAGGACAGGCAGCCCTCTGGCATCGGCACGATGGCATCAACGACAGCACGAAGATGCGAGTTCCCGACAATCAGAACGAACTAGAAAAAAGAAGAAAATATTTAACAATCCTCAACTATTATTTAAGAATTTGTTTCATACTGAAACTCATAGACTTGCCTTCTTGTCGGAGGACAAGTCCGGCGGCAAGTCCAACTTGTGGCACTTCCCGGTGACGGTGGAAGTGGGCCACGGCTTCACCGAATGGCGAGAACCAGTACCAAGGCCTAAAAAAGAACCAAGTTTAAAAAAAACCTCAGCATTTACAAAACTAGACAGACATGAAGGTTGTAAAAACATACTGAAATACACTTACGGGTAAAGGTCTCGGCACCGGTGGAAAAAGGCGGAAGGTGAACCGCTATCGGGAAAGCAGGCTTTCCCTCAAGCTGCTCCTCCCTCCTCCTCTTCGCAGCAAGGGAGCGCTTCCATCCCTTGTCCTTAGGCATCTGAAAATAACAAAGTTATAATTGTTACAATTAAAATAAGTAAACGTAATATTTTAAGAGTCAAACCTAGCCCTAAACCAATACATTGGAAAGTAAAAGGTATAAACTAAATATTTCTAATATATGCATCTAACTGAAATGATGTCAGGGCCCCGATTTTCCACTTGTGCTGCATAATCTACTGACCTTGTTATAGTATTTACTGGAAAATCGCCTGCTTCGAGCAGCTTTAAGATTAACTTTAGCAAGTAGGATCACACCCTGAGCAGCAGTTACCAAACCACAACACAAATGAGCTACAAAACCAAATCGTATATGCATGAAGCTTAATGATATTTACAGGTACAGTTATGGACAAGACCAAGACCAGGACTAAAATTAACACCAGAATGGAGCAAGAATAGATTAAATAAACACTTTTATGATCAAAATAAGTCTAAAACTGGTCTTAACTAAATCAGTACTACACCATGACAAGACCAGAACCATTTAAAGCTAAATAAATACCATAATGACTCGGTATGGTTTATATAAGAAACACTTATAATCAGACCAGGACCAGACCAGAACCAGACCTAATTAAAGTAAAGTTATAACCATAATGACTCAACACTGTTACAATCACAGCAGGTCTAAATGAGGACAGTAGTATTAGACTAGGACTAAACCATGATTGGACCGGGCCAGGTCTAAAACCAGGACCGGACCAGAACTAGACCAGGCTTAGACCAGGACTAGACCAGGACTAGGTCTAAACCCATTCTAAATCAGAACCGGACCGGACCTTGACTAGGCCTGGACTGGACCAGGACTAAACCAGGACCAGACACATTGAAAGCAAAGTTATGACCAATATGAGTGAGCATAAGTCGTATAACACACACTGAACAATAACAGTACAACCAGGACTGGACCAAAATCCAATACATACACATATGGTTACTACAAGAGTTTAGTAAAATAAAACAAAACCTAGTCTACAATATAACAGTGACAAAACAGTGAGTGAACCAGGATTCAGGTCCAAAACCATCTCAAAACAGACTAAACCAGACTAGGTCCAAACCCTTTCTAGTAGAGGACCGGACCAAGACTAGACCAAGACTAGACCAGGACTAGACCAGAACACAAGTGAAAAATTCCATCTCTTCTGAGACACTTCAAAGAGCACACATTCACAAAACAGACACTGCAACTGGATAGGAATCAAGACTCCTGCTCTTGGAATGAGTGATATCACTGGCTGTTTTTAGGTTCACTGCTTTCTGATTGGTTAACACATATCAAAATCTGGACTAGATCAGGACAACACCACGACAAGACCAAAACAGTTCAAAGCCAAGTATTCACCATGATAGATGAGCATAAACTGTATAAGACACACTCACAATTGCATTAAGACCAGACTAGGACCAGACTGGGACCAGACCAGGACTGGGCCAGGACTAAACTAGCTCTAAACCAGCTCTGGACCAGGACTAGACCAAACTAGGACTGGACCAGGCTAGGTCTAAACCCGTTTTAATCCAAGACTAGACCAGGACAAGACTAGGACCACACCAGGACCACACCCAGACACATTAAAAGCAAAGTTATGACCATTATGAATGAGCATAAGTCGCAATATACACAGTTAACAATCACAGTACAACCAGGACTGGGCCAGGCCTAGACCGGGCCTAGACCAGACCCAGACCAGGCCTAAACCAGAACACAAGTGAACAATTTTATCTGGTATGTGACACTTCAAACCACACACATTCACTGCAACTACATAGCAACGGCATAGCAACCAAGACTCCTGCTGTTGGAATGAGTGATATCACTGGCTGTTTGTAGGTTCACTGCTTTCTGATTGGTCAACACAGAGCACACTAGACCAGGACCAGGACTAGACCAGGTCTAAACCAGGACTAGGCTAGATCTAACCCAGGTCAGACCAGACCAGAACTAGACAAGAACACAAGTGAAAAATTCTATCTGTTCTGAGACACTTCAAACCACACATATTCACAACACACCCCCCCCACACACACACACACAAAGACCAGACCAAGGACTAAACTTTAGCACTTTAGCACTAAAAGTATAGTCCGTAGAAACACATACAGCCTCATGTTACAAGACCGTGACTAAACAAGAATATTAGCAGTTTAACGCACACATACACAGCCCATATAAACTATTAGCCACACAGCACATGGGGAAACGCCCTAAATAAAACGTTAGCTTAGCTTTTACACAATAGACGGTGAATATTAGCACATTAGCACGCACACATACACAGCCCATATAAAACATTAGCCACACAACACATGGGGACACGCCCAAGAAAAAAAGTTAGCTTAGCTTTTACACAACACGGTGAATTTTCACTACAGCTACATTCAACTAACAAAGCAGCTTTATTTAACACACATTTGAAGTAACCAGCAGTATAAAGTAAATAAAAGTCAGATTTCTTACCTTTATCCTAAGTTCTGCGGTCCGGGATTGAGAACAAAGATGGTTTGATGTCCTCAGTCAAAAGGTTTGGCAAAAACACGGATTCACAGGACAAAATCACGGACAAAAGACACACGACGAAAAACAGTAATCCGGTGATCCGATGATCGCAAAATCGACGTAAAGTCAGCGAAAAGACAGCGAAAGGGCAGTCAAGTGCAGCTCAAACTTTGGAAGAATGAGAGGCACAAAGGGGCAGGGCGACTCTGCACCTGTATTTAACACTTCTGCAGCGTCATCAGTGGTGCGAACTCTCAGCCAATCAGAAGCCAGGGAAAGTGAGACTTCTTTTCTCTGATGTGTCTCTCAGCCAATCAGGACTGAATATTTTGATTCAAAAGTCTTCAGTCTGACCAACTCTTACAAAATGGCTGAATGTTTTTTTCAAAAATTCTCCAGCCTTTTGTTTGACCAAACCTTGCAAAATGGCTGAATGTTTTGTTTAGTTTTTTTCAAAACTTCTCCAGTCTTTTGTTTCACCAATCCATATTATGGCAAAATAGCATCTAATAAACGTATCATAATATCTATCTATGTAGAATTGTATTTATTCTCTTCAAAATAAAATTGAATGAAATGAACTGATTAGTTACACATATCATTGAGGGATTTAAATGCTCACTACATAACTCCACACTCTTTAAGCAGATTATATAGTGCACTCCTTCACAGAGTGATTCGGACACACAGCTCATTACAATCAGATCATGTGACTCTGTGTCTGGGTGTAAAAAGTATAAGGGCGAAACTCTGCTAAAACTTGATCTCTGTCATAAATAATTATCAGATTTGACTGGCACACAAATAGTTATGGATTAATATCATACTATATAATATATCATACTAGTTAGCCTCAAGATGGACCTCACGCAAATGGGTAGGATTATTCTTTTTTTTTTAATCTGAGATGTGGAAATTGTTGCTATTTTAAACCAAAATGGTTTATTTAAGACTGTTTTAATCTATTGTGGGAAATTTTGAGTGCCCTACTTTTTCATCTACTGGACATTAGGACACCACGAAAAATGACGTGATCCCTAAATAGTGTCCTAATTAGGGAATAGTTTGGATGTTTGGACAGAGTCTTGGAAATATGGAATGTGAAATTTGGCACAGTGATTCTTCAGGTCGTCCCCGTCAAAAAAGTCCCACGGGCCAAGTTTGTATTTTGCACGCTGATGCCTGGAAAACCCATGTTTTTGCATTTTGTGCATCAGCACTTCCAATGTGTTTTGACTTGTTTGGTGACAAGTGCAGCCCAAAGCTGCAATAAAAAAGGGACAAGTGGCGCGTCAGCGCCACCCACAGGGAGTGCGGGGCCGGCCTAGTGCGAAGCACGGCCCGCGAGGGCCGTTCGATGCCGCTTGCGGCTTTAATTTTCCTTTATTTTTCCTTGTCTCTTGTATCATGTGTTGATTGACATCGATTGTGGCTGCCTAGGCTATGCAAGAGAAAAGATGTCCATTTGCCCAAGACAAATAAAAAAAAAAAAAAATCTATGTTTAGAACAGTGGTGGAAGAAGTATTCAATTTTGTTACTTAAGTAAAAGTACAGATACCTGAGCAAAAAGATACTCAAATGATAAAATAAATAAAAATAAATCCCTCAGGCTTTTCAGCAGGTCTGAAACAATAAAAAAAAAAATTTTTTTAGGAACAACAGGTGGAAATTAGCCTTTGGCTATAATCCGGTGTGTTTACATTGATGTTATATCATGTCTGTCAATCAAATAAATAAAGTCCTGTTCAAATTGCAGTGGAGTAGAAAGTACAGATACCTGCTTTCAAATGTAGTGAAGTAAAAGTAAAACATATCTACTTGAAAATCTATTTAGATACCTAAAATTTTTGTTTGAATACAGTACTTCACTACTTTTACTTTGTTACGTTTCACCACTGGTTTAGAATATTTAAAAAAATATAATTCAAAATCAGTACAATTTAGAAAAAAAAAATTTCCACAAAGAATAAAAAAATGACTTGAGCACAATAGGAAGTGGAATATTTGCTCGCTACTATCAGGGATATAAGCTTTTTCTTTCTTTCTTTCTTTCTTTCTTTCTTTCTTTCTTTCTTTCTTTCTGTCTTTCTTTCTTTGATTCTTTCTTTTTTATTTTTATTTCTGTTTTGAGCCCTTTCTTGAGTTGTTTGTACCCTTTTTGATTATGTGTTGTTGTGACTTTGATCATTGTTGTTGTGTCTTACCGTCCATATTTGACCGGGAGGCTGCCGCTGTGGATGGCTCCTGCCCAGGCCCCGAGGCTTAAAACAGCCACAATAAAGGACCAGATGAGCTGATTGGCCGACTCCTCCACTGGACTGCCGTACCTCCACATCCATGTGTAGTTCACAAAACATTGAATGTGCTGCAGTGACAGGTTTGTGAAAAAAACAACACATTTTCACAGTTGTCTTTATGGTGTAACTTCACTCCTGGAGTACTACTACCACTTTGCATGCTTTGCCTCTGTTCAAAGCTAAGTGTCAGTCTGCCGAAGGGCAGCTGTGGATATAATAGTATCTTACCCTCACTATGGAGTGTGGAGTAGAGATGTCAAGATTATTAGGTTAATGGATTATTGTCATTATTCAGGTCACAATATAATCATGAAAGCTAAAAAATAATTATCATGGCAATTTTAGAAGAGTAATTTCCATTCAAACTATACTCCAAGAAAGTACAATTCATATACAGTGCATTTTTATTTGGCTATGTATGTCACCTCAACTTTGATTTCATAAACCACATCACATACTGTAATACGTTAGATAATGAAAATGAAAGAAAATTAATTTCACTGTTGTTTGGTCACGATGTCAATAATCATGAACAATGGTGAAATTATGGTTAAGGATAAGGTTAATTAATAAATGAATTAAACTAAAGACATTTTTTTTACAACTGCCTCTAACACATAGGTCTAATAGTACTGTACTTGTATTGCTTGTGTTAAACTTACATCTTTTAATGCTCTTAGGAAGTTGTTACTGTTCTAAAGTACTATATAAATACATTTGATTGATTGATGGATTATGTAATGTTATATTTCAGCCAGATCTGTAGCTTAGCATCTCAATAAAAGTCTTACCTCAGCTGGAGAGGCAATTAAAGAGACCTGGATGCCATATTGAAAGGATCCTCCAATGCCCAAGACCACAGTTAGTAAATACAACCGCCAATACTGCAATAATAACATAATTAGACAATGCAGTTTTACTGAGTATAACAAAAGAAGACAGCGCTATTCACCATCACGAATGTGCAATAGATTAACCCCAGTGCAAATGTTTAACACACACATATTGAGCTGCAGACTCATTTTGAGATGACATTGTCAGTTACATAGTTCTATGTGGCCCAGGCTTGTAATGAAAAGTAATAATTAACAGCATTAACCAGTCTTAACTGAGCTGACGCTCTTTGGGCAATGCAATCCGTTTCAACGAAACATGGTTATTTACTTTTTGCTTTTAAAAAAGTAAATGACTGCAACAAGTTCTATAATAATCATAAGGTGAGAAAACATGTATAGAGGGAAAATTTGGATCAGTTAGTATCTGCAAAAAAAGGACATAAAAGTATAGTCATCATGAATAACGATATGGGTATAAACCACACACAACGCAGTCTGTCCTAACCTCTCTAAATATCTAATACGTGTGCATGTGTGTGTATGTATGCATGTATATATATATATATATATATATATATATATATATATATATATATATATATATATATATATATATATATATATATATATATATATACATACATACATACATATATAACTTTACCAATATATATGACAAGATTTTAAAACATAATGTAAAAAAAATAAAAGGTGACATTTTTTTAAGTCCTATTGAATTGTTTCTGGGCCAAATCAAAAGTATCTATACAAAATAATATTTGCTTTTCTTCTGAGCTATAAATAAGACAACATTAAACAATGTTCAACAAAAAAAGAAGCTCCATTAAGATAAAATGGTAAACACATTGATGTTGGTGATATTGAGTGTCATGATTTTTGTCAAGCAGAATTATAAATAAAATATAAATTGCATTGTCTCAAACCTTGATTGAAGCCATGTTCTCTTCTGACTTGATACAGACAGGCCACAGTATATAAACGATGTGCGCTGAAGTTACACATCAATCTGCTGTAGTTGTGTATTTGTGCTTATTTCCATGATCTGACGTCGTTGTTAGGAAGGGGCAGACTCCTCGCTGGATCCAGCCAGTCCCAGTGCATGTCCTGCTTAAGCATTAAATTAATTTTAACACAGCAAGGTCAGACACATGGACAGAGTGTGAGAGAATGTCCTGAGATGACTACATTGTTTCACCTCACAGTTTTAGTAGTAACTATGTAACATACAAAAAAGTAGTAAATGGCAACAGCAATGTAAATCAAGTTGGGACTGGTCAGAGCAAGATAACTGCGGCCTTCACAGGACTGAATGAATAATCGTAATCATTGTTGCTTATTGACTACTGAAATCTTTAATATTATAATAACTTTAATATTATAATCTATAATTGTTGTCTTCAGTATAAACAGCTCAGTCACAAAGACTGAATAGCACATGAAAATCATGTCAATATATTTGATCTTAGTCTGGGAAAATTGTTACTGAAACCATCTTGAAGGCACAGTAAGAAATTGACAGCCCTGGTCTTGTATTTACTATTTTAGAACATAAGATGTGTTCATATATAATTTTCCCGATAGTCCATACTTTGATAGATAAGAATTCTGTGGTAGGATCGTGTCAATAAACAGATGTGGTGGCAAAGTTAATCGTTAGATAGACTTAGATAAACTTAGATTAAAAAATAACAAAAAAAACCCAAAACTCATATGTGAATATCAGATTTTTTATTTTTTATTTTTTTGCTAAATTTAACCCAGATAAAGCTATGATAATAGAGTATATTTGCAAACAAAATAGGTTTTAATCAAAAACACAAATTTTGTGTAATTTTAATGTAATTGCTCCTTTGAGTCATAAAACCTCTTCTCTCAGCACACGCCATGCCTTGAAGTCGGTGTATTGTCCAGACAGCTAAATTAGTTGAGAAGTATCTCAATAATAAATAATAATAAAGAATCCAGCCAACAAAAAAATAAACTTTAACTGCAGGAAAATCACCATGTTCTTGTTCCAGAGCAGTGGCAGCTTTATATCTTCTATTTTCAGAAGGGCAACTTTTACATTGTACACTTAAAAAAAGTAAAAAAGACTGTGGAGTGGAGACTGTAAATAACAGTGAAAAGTAAAATAGAGCAAAGGACACATTCTCACACAAATGTAGGCTATTGTCACAAAAGGATATTTAGTATCTTCATGGTGAAGACTTATGTGAAACATATTTTAACATCTGACTCTCCACTGGGATGCTGTGTAAAACTTAAAAAAAAATACAGAATACAATGATTTCCAAATCCTTTTCAACCTATATTGAACTGAATAAACTACAAAGACATGATATGTAATGTTCAAACTGATAAACTGTATTGTTTTATGCAAATATTCACTCATTTTCAATGTGATACCTGCAACACCTTCCAATAAAGCTGGGACAGGGGCAACAAAAGTCATGATTGGGTATAAAAGTAGCATCCCCAAAGGGCTCAGTCATTGACAAGCAAGGATGGGGCGAGGTTCACCACTTTGTGAACAACTGCGTGAGCAAATACTCCAACAGTCTAAGAACAACGTTTCTCAATGTACAATTGCAAGGAATTTAGAAATTTCATCGTCTATGGTCCATAATCCATAATCTGGAGAAATGCTGCCGGCTTTTCTGGGCCTGAGCTCACCTGAGATGGACTGACACAAAGAGGAAAAGTGTGCTGTGGTCTGACGAGTCCACATTTCAAATTGTTTTTGGAAATCATGGACGTCATGTCCTGTGGGCCAAAGAGGAAAAGGACCATCCGTATTGTTATCAGCGCAAAGTTCAAAAGTCTCTGTGATGATCCGGGGGGTGTGTTTTAGTGCCTCTGTGATGGTCCGGGGGGGTGTTTTAGTGCCTCTGTGATGGTCCGGGGGGGTGTTAGTGCCTCTGTGATGGTCTGGGGGTGTGTTAGTGCCTCTGTGATGGTCCAGGGCGGTGTTAGTGCCTCTGTGATGGTCCGGGGGTGTGTTAGTGCCTCTGTGATGGTCTGGGGGGGTGTTAGTGCCTCTGTAATGGTCCGGGGGGTGTTTTAGTGCCTCTGTGATGGTCCGGGGGGGTGTTAATGCCTCTGTAATGGTCCGGGGGTGTTTTAGTGCCTCTGTGATGGTCCCGGGGGGTGTTAGTGCCTCTGTGATGGTCCGGGGGGGTGTTTTAGTGCCTCTGTGATGGTCCGGGGGGGTGTTAGTGCCTCTGTGATGGTCCGGGGGGGTGTTTTAGTGCCTCTGTGATGGTCCGGGGGGGTGTTAGTGCCTCTGTGATGGTCCGGGGGTGTGTTAGTGCCTCTGTGATGGTCCGGGGCGGTGTTAGTGCCTCTGTGATGGTCCGGGGGGGAGTTTTAGTGCCTCTGTGATGGTCCGGGGGTGTGTTAGTGCCTCTGTGATGGTCCGGGGCGGTGTTAGTGCCTCTGTGATGGTCCGGGGGTGTGTTAGTGCCTCTGTGATGGTCTGGGGGGGTGTTAGTGCCTCTGTAATGGTCCGGGGGTGTTAGTGCCTCTGTGATGGTCCGGGGGGGTGTTTTAGTGCCTCTGTGATGGTCCGGGGGGGTGTTAATGCCTCTGTAATGGTCCGGGGGTGTTTTAGTGCCTCTGTGATGGTCCGGGGGGGTGTTAGTGCCTCTGTGATGGTCCGGGGGGGTGTTTTAGTGCCTCTGTGATGGTCCGGGGGGGGTGTTAGTGCCTCTGTAATGGTCCGGGGGGTGTTAGTGCCTCTGTGATGGTCCGGGGGGGTGTTTTAGTGCCTCTGTGATGGTCCGGGGGGGTGTTAATGCCTCTGTAATGGTCCGGGGGTGTTTTAGTGCCTCTGTGATGGTCCGGGGGGGGGGTGTTAGTGCCTCTGTGATGGTCCGGGGGGGTGTTTTAGTGCCTCTGTGATGGTCCGGGGGGGTGTTAGTGCCTCTGTGATGGTCCGGGGGTGTGTTAGTGCCTCTGTGATGGTCCGGGGCGGTGTTAGTGCCTCTGTGATGGTCCGGGGGGGAGTTTTAGTGCCTCTGTGATGGTCCGGGGGTGTGTTAGTGCCTCTGTAATGGTCCGGGGGGGTGTTAGTGCCTCTGTAATGGTCCGGGGGGTGTTAGTGCCTCTGTGATGGTCCGGGGGGGGTGTTTTAGTGCCTCTGTGATGGTCCGGGGGGGGTGTTAATGCCTCTGTAATGGTCCGGGGGTGTTTTAATGCCTCTGTAATGGTCCGGGGGGGTGTTAGTGCCTCTGTGATGGTCTGGGGGTGTGTTAGTGCCTCTGTGATGGTCCGGGGGGGTGTTAATGCCTCTGTGATGGTCTGGGGGTGTGTTAGTGCCCATGGGGAACTTGCACATCTGTGAAGGCTCCATTAATGCTGAAAGGTACATACAAAGGTACATACATATGCTGCCATCCAAGCAACGTCTTCAGGAACGTCCCTGCTTATTTCAGCAAGACAATGACAAGCCACTGGACTGCTGAGCAACTGAAGTTGTACATTCAGCAAGAATGGGAAAGGATTTCTCCTGCAAAGCTTCAACAATTAGTGGCCTCAGTTCCCAAACACTAATTGATGTTAAAAGGAAAGGTGATGTAACACAGTAGTAAACATGCCCCTGTCCCAGCTTTATTGGAACCTGTTGCAGACATCAAATTGAAAATGAGTGAATATTTGCATAAAAACAATAAAGTTTATCAGTTTGAACATTAAATATCATGTCTTTGTAGTTTATTCAGTTCAATATAGGTTGAAAAGGATTTGCAAATCATTGTATTCTGTATCTTTTTAAGTTTTACACAGCATCCCAACTTGGAATTGTATGAATGTGGTGTGTGTGGGTGAGTGATTGGTGATGGTCCCGCGGCACATATTAGCAACCACTACAGTGTAGTGTTTTCAGCGGCTTCAACAAGCCTCTAAAGCATGTCTCAAGTGTAAGGCATTATTATTTGATTAATGAAGCATAACAGAAATGTGAAAATACAATGATTCACTCATTGCACAATTATTGCACACTTCAAACAATGTCTTACACTGTTAGAGAAATACATTTTACTTGTGCATTCAAATCAGTCAAACAACTGTACATAAGTTATTAATGATTAAACACAAAAATGTTCACCTTATAAACATGTGTGCAAATGTTTGTCGTCAATGTTTAGCATTTATCTTATATAACTTTGACTAACAACAGCCTTCTCCAGAGGAAGGAGTAATTTTATACAATACCCAGGGCAGCTGTGGCTACAATAGTAGCTTACCACCACCGAGTATGGAATGAATGAATAATGACTCTAGTATAGTGCTTTGACAGCCTTCAACAAGCCTGTTAATGTTACAAGCGCAAAGCATTATAATTATTATATAAAATTACATTCATATACACATTGTCTCATAGACATATAATTCTATTATGTCTACACAAAACAAATATAAAGTGATATTTGCAGTCCCATTAAAGGCAGCAGTCTACAGAGCTGTAGAGTGGCACACATCGCCCAGCTGGTACTTGGCCTGACACTGAGGAGAGTGTAGTGGGTCCAGGCCTTTGAAGTTGAGCTTGTGAAACTCTGCTGTGATGGCAGACAGAGACTTCCCTTTGGTCTCTGGGAGAAACATACCGACGTACAAAGACGATAAAAAGCAGACTGCAGCAAACGGCACAAAGCAGAACTCCTTCAGACCACTCTGAAAAAAAATGACAATTTTATGACAAGTGGGAATAAAAGTTCTATTGGTACTATTGCTCTAATAGACTTATGGATTTCTAACAATAAGGAGCAAAAGTTCTAAATAGGTAATAGGCTATAGGAGCATGATCACTTCTTCGCATAAAGGAACTGTAGGTTCCTGGTCAGAAGGTGCCCAGTTGAGGGATTAACCCACTCTGCATGCTTTGTGTTGTTGAGGAAATCAGGAAGAAACCCGCAGTGGACCCCCTTGCAACTGCACCACCACAGTGTTTTCATTCACAATGGGTAGTTTGGGTTTATTTTACATTTTTCATTATAATAGAAACATAATGCAAGTTTACACAGTTTATGTTCTCGCTCCATCATTTACACTAGATATATGATTCCCTTTATTAAATTACTGACCACCAGAAAAGGAAAGATCATCCCAACAATGAAAAGATTGATCCACATCATGGAGCCAGCGATCATGTAGGCTGCAGGCCGCGCTGACTGGTTAAAGATCTCTGTGGGTAACACACCAGTAACTCCAGCTGCAGGAAAGAAAGGCTCTTGTTAGAGCATTACATTTTTCGGCATATTTATTTTTAGTATAAAGTCTCTTACCTGGCCCCATACCAAAACTGAGGATGTAAGTGAATATACATGCCATGCTCAAATATGGCATCCATGAAATATAATGCTGTTTAAGAGAGGAAATAAAATAAACATTACATTACTTGAAATAAGTAACAAGGGACATCATGCAAATATATATGCAGTGATCTGTTGATTATAAGGTATAATGTAAGCTATTATAATGTAAGGTATAATGAAAACTAGAATGTTTATGGATGTGGCAGCCATCACAAAGTAAAATATAAATGCAGCCAAATCTTTTATTGTTTTTAAAATGACAAATAATGGCAGTTTTGAAGTCCTAAAAAAAAGTAGATTTGAATAGTGCCCATTGTGTGGAAAAGCCATAGATAATTATTCTGTTTATTTCACACATTAAAATTAATACATATTTTTACCATGTTAGAATGTATGTATGTATGTATGTATGTATGTATGTATGTATGTATGTATGTATGTATGTATGTATGTATGTATGTATGTATGTATGTATGTATTCTATAGGTTACTGTGGGTGCAATGAATTATTTGTGCAGTGAAAGTTATACAATACCTCAAATAACAGAGCAATTGTGAAGACCACAGCCCAGACAGTCATCAGTATGAAGCCTCCCATCAGCATGAACCTCCGCCCTTTACGCTCAATTAGCAAATTCTACAAAGATCGTAATTGTATTTATAGATAATTAGTTACATGAAGTTTTCAGTGATTTCCAAGTTAAAAATTAAATTGCATGTTTTTTTTGCAGAATTCACGTATTATCAGTATTGATGCAGGCAGAGGACCAGATCAGTGTGGAGTATCGCTAGCCACTTGTCTGATTAAAATTCAGTATTCATCTAAATTATTATGTCATCTGAAGTGATACTGGCATGAATGTATGTACAGTATGTTATAATCTACAGTTCTCAATGGCTCTGTCTGCAAAGCCATAATGATCAATAAATTGTTAAATGTAAACCAAGAGCATTACAACATCTCTTACATAAACATGAACTTTGCATTTGTATTAAAGATTCAAGAAAATTGCAAACAACATGCCACTGTAGCCTCTTACATAACGTGTCAGACAGTACTTACACACATAATGCAGGCAGTGAATTCACATGAACCAGTGCCTATTGTAATATACTCGATTTTATCAGCAGAGATCCCGGCCTCTTTGAAAACATAGGAGGCATAAAAGTAAATCTGCAAAAGAAAAGGGTAAAATAAGACTTAAAAACTATAGTTCTGATTGTGTAACTCCTAATAAGCTCCTGTTGGCCTAATTTTAATAATAATCTGCCAACCTCAGTGCACATTTAAAGCCTATGAAACTGACCCAGTTCAGGCATTTTACTTAAAAAGTGGCCTGGTACAAAATTCAGAAAGTTAGGACGTAGTTAAAATAAAATAATTTCAAGTAAAATGAGTAAAATTAAAATCTTATAACTATTTCTCATACAGTATTCTTTCAAAAACATATAAATGAAGGGCAACCATGACAACAATGAAATGAAGTGAAAAGGTTCGAGAAATCAATGTTATTAATAATATAATTAAACCGTTACAATACCATATATGTTATAATAGCAGTATTTTTTTTTTATCAGTATGAGTTATGGGGCTCTACCAAGTGAGCCACAAAGCTATTGCCTAAAATATGATATTATTAAGATTTGTTCATGATTGGGAACGGAAACTGTGTTACTGATGCCAGCTGTATTGTCAATGTAAAGACTGCACTGCAGGCCATCTCAAATATCTCATTAACGTTTAAACTTTAGAGAGCAAATTGGCTACAAAACAAAAGGTCATATAATACTCACTCAGAGACATACTCTCAGTTACAAAGAGACAAAGCCACATTTTACCATTAACATGCAACTAGCTGGTTAGTTATTAATTGATATCACAATTCACAATTCTATCACAATTTTGTAGAATGACTGTAAGAATTTGAGAAGTAATAAGCAAATTAAATGTGATCTTAAAAATCTTAAGCCAATATGTAATATGTTACTTGAAAGCAATTATGTCAAGGGGTAGTTGATTTTTGCCTAATTAATGGTAACATCAGAATCAGAATCCTTTTATTGCCATCGTTTGTGAACACAGTTCACAAACTAGGAACTTACTTTGGTGATAAAGCGCAACATAAAACACACTGAATAAATACAAATACAAATAAGGGCATGCACGAAGTAAAAAAAAAAGATATGCTTAAAAAACAATTAAAAAAAGGTAGAAAATATATACAACAGCAGCATCAGAACAACAGAGCAAACATGACTTATTAAAGTGACCGGTGTTATAAAGTGTCCAGTTTTGTACAATTATTATAAAGTGTTCATGAAACAAACAGCAGAGGGAAAGAAACTGTTCTTATGACAAGAGGTTCTGGTCCCAATGGACCGTAGCCTCCTGCCAGAGGGAAGTGGCTCAAATAGTCCATGTCCAGGGTGAGAAGTGTCAGCTGCTATACGGCCTGCTCACCCCGGAGTCCTGGAGAAGTACAGGTCCTGTAGAGATGGAAGGCTGCAGCCAATCACCTTCTCAGCAGAGCGCACAAGGCGCTGCAGTCTCTGTCTGTCCCTGGCAGTGGCCCCAGTGAACCACACAGTGATGGAGGAGGTGAGGATGGACTCAATGATGGCCGTGTAAAACTGCACCATCATCTGGACCGGCAGCTTGCATTTCCTCAGCTGCCGCAGGTGGAACATCCTGTGCTGGGCTTTCTTGATGAGGGAGCTGATGGTCGGCTCCCACTTGAGATCCTGGGTGATGCAGGTGCCCAGGAAGCGGAAAGAGTCCACAGTGGTGATGGGGGAGTCCATCAGGGTGAGGGGAGGCAGGGGGGCTGTGACTTTCCTGAAGTCCACGATCATCTCCACTGTCTTCTGGGCGTTGAGCTCCAGGTTGTTGCTGCTGCACCAGGACACCAGCTGGTCCACCTCCCTCCTGTAGGCAGACTCATCGCTGTCCGAGATGAGTCCAATGAGGGTGGTGTCACCCGCAAACTTAACCAGTTTGACGGAGTCGTGGCTGGAGGTGCAGCAGTTGGTGTACAGGGAGAAGAGCAGGGGAGAAAGTACACAGCCCTGTGGAGATCCTGTGCTGATAGTCCGAGTGTCCAAGACATTCTTCCCCAGGCCGTGGTCAGTGATCCACCTGCAGGTGGAGTCAGGCACGTTGAGCTGAGCGAGCTTGTCCTGGAGCAGAGCAGGGAGGATGGTGTTGAACGCAGAGCTGAAGTCCACAAACAGGATCCTGGCGTAGGTTCCCGGGGAGTCCAGATGCTGGAGGATGAAGTGAAGGGCCAGGTTAATGGCGTCGTCCACAGAACAATTGGCTCTGTAGGCAAACTGCAGAGGGTCCAGGAGGGGGGAGATGAGGGACTTGAGGTGGTGCAGGACCAGGCGCTCAAATGACTTCATGACTACAGACGTCAGCGCCACAGGTCTGTAGTCATTAAGTCCAGTGATCCTGGGCTTCTTGGGGACGGGGACGATGGTGGACAGCTTGAAGCAGGCTGGGACGTGACATGACTCCAGGGAGGTGTTAAAAATGTCCGTGAAGACAGGAGCCAGTTCCTCAGCACAGTGTCTAAGGGTGGAAGGAGAGACACCGTCTGGTCTCGTGGCCTTATGGGGATTCTGCTTCCTGAAAAGTTTAGTCACATCCTGCTCCAAAACTGTGAGGGCAGTGGGGGAGGAGGGGGGGTCCAAGGTGGGTTTGGAGGTAATGTCCATGATGATGAGGGAGGAGGGGGAGGGGTGTGAAACTTCAAATCTTGCATAAAAGCTGTTTAACTTTTCTGCTAGTTGTTTGTTGTCCAGGGCGGGAGGGGCTTTGGGCCTGTAGTTGGTGATTTGCCTAAGCCCTCTCCAGACAGAAGCAGAGTCATTGGTGGAGAAATGCTGCTCCAGACGTGTATAGTACTTTGCTTTAGCCTTTTCCACCTCTTTGCTAAAAGCATATTTGCAGCGCCTGTAGCCTTCACCATCTTCTGCCCTGTAAGCCATCTCCTTTTCCCTCCTCAGATGTCTCAGTCTGGGTGTGAACCAGGGTTTGTCGTTGTTAAAAGTCACCCTGGTGCATGATGGAATGATGCTGTCCTCACAGAACTGAATGTATGATGTCACAGTGTCTGTGTCCTCATCCAAACTGTCTGTGGCCTTGAACACATCCCAGTCTGTAGTGTCCAAACACGTGCGAAGCTCCTCCACAGCCTCACTGCTCCACTTCTTAGAAGTCCTCACAGCAGGTTTGGAGAGTTTCAGCCGTTGTTTGTAAGCAGGGATGAGGTGAACCATGACGTGATCAGAGAACCCTAGAGCAGAGGGGGCACGGCTCTGTAGGCTCAGTAGGCTCTGTAGGCTCTGTAGGCTCCATTGACCGTTGTGTAACAGTGATCCAGCGTCTTCTGCTCTCTCGTCGGGCATTTAATAAACTGTTTGTATTTGGGCAGGTCCTGGCTCAGATTTCCCTTATTGAAATCCCCCAAGATGATCAGTAAAGAGTCCGGGAAGGTTCGCTCCACATTCAGAATCTGCTCCGCGAGCACGCGCTGGGCCTCGTGCGTATCCGCGCACGGAGGGATGTAAACAGCGGCCAGAATGAATGAAGTGTTTGAGATATGGCTGAGATATAGTCCTAATGATATCACCAAATGATGATATCCTAATGATATCACCAAATATTATCACAAGGACGGGATCGCGTCCTGATGTTTATCACCATATTTCCCAGTCCTAGTAATCTATTAGACAGCCCAACTTAACTGTAAAAAAAGATTGCAGCTTTTCATTGTCTCAGTAACTAGAGTAGGTACAATGTTTGTTACACTTAAAGATTACCGAGTCATTTCCACAGAGCTGCATGGCGCTGCTGATCACAATGACAGAGAGAAGCTGCCAGCGCACAGCCTGGTCTGTGAAGAGCTCCCAGGGCCGACGGGGCCTCACACCTTTGGACTGAGCCTGTTCCTCCAGAATCTCATTCAGCTCATCGTTCTCCACTTCACGGCCACGCAGGCGCCGCAGAGCTAACAATGGAACAACAGGTGCATACTAAAGTTTATATTTGGGAAAAGTTATTGTTATTTACTGGGATTCAGTTATAGATTTAAAACAATAAGTATCTATAATAAACTAACAAATTAAAATCTTTTTTTTTTTTTTAACAACTTAACATTCAAATTTGATTATGTAATGATTCTCAGATATTACATTGGAATCCAAAAACAGACCACAGTCAAAGTTAAAGGTGTACTCTGCAACTCTTCTGGTCCACTACCTGCTTGTCTCCCTGGAGATAGTATTGCTTTACCTGGAATATTCCTAAAAATTACATTAAATATATGTGTGGATATCATGGGAGACAGGTAGCACTGTAAGTATTGGTATGGTTTTATATATATATATATATATATATATATATATATATATATATATATATATATATATATATATATATATATATATATATATATATATATATATATATATATATATATATATATATATATATCTTCAGTAACAGATATTTTTGATCCCCCCCTTCCCTTCTCTCACTAGAAAAGTTATTAAGTGCACCTTTAACACGTAAATAAAAAAATATCTATTCATGTTGTAGCTGTCTACCGTTCAAACAGCCCTCCTTGTCCCCTCTGTCGATGAGCAGGTACCTGGGGCTCTCAGGGAACCAGGGCAGTGTAAGAAGCTGAATAAAGCCGGGAATAGCATTACTGGCCAAGAGGTACTGCCAACACGGCTCACTCCCCAAAATCTTCCTATAAATAAAGACAAATTTTAGACATGCAAATGAAGTCATCTGTGTCACTTTTCACACCAGTCACCTCAATCCGACTACCTGTCCCAGGACAACACCAAACGCTGTGAACACGGCTGAAGACAGAGATATCGCTCCTCTCAGGTGTTTAGGAGCACTTTCTCCAAAATACATAGGCTGGACATTCATACTGATTCCTGTCAAATAAAATGTGAATAATTTGTGAACACACAAGCATCTTATTAATGATCCATTCTGGACTTATAGGTTATAGGTTTTGTTAGTCCAACTCTGCAGTGATTTGCACGTTGTAGTTTGCAACTTGAAAACACTGCTTTGCGTAATCTTGCATTTGAGGCTGCTTGAGTTCTCTGAATATGCAGTTTTCTCCCTCACCCCTATTCCCGCCCACTGCTGTACTTACTTGCAGTTATTAAAACATTCACAGTCTGCATCATACATGTAGGGTTTAAAAATGTCACTACTCAATGGATGTGTTTTTTCCTATTTTTGTAATGAACAAAATGTAAAATTATTATTTACATATGCTATAGTGTACTAAATACACTAAACACTTGTAAAATAAGTACAAAAAATGAACTGTTCATCTGCAAAAGCAAACAAACCTACCAGCATTAATTCCCACAAGCACCCGTGAAATTATGATCATCTCAAAGGACTTGGCGGCTCTGCTGGTCACAGCAATGAGTGCACCACTCATAAGGAAGATGTTATTCAATAGTAGGCATTTTTTCCTGGAAAGAATCAAGATGTTTGAAGTTTATATCTATTCCCACTGCATCAAAGAAACTCTGACAAAAAAGCTTTTGGTAAAAGATAGTAAATGAATAATCCGTACTTTGATCATTAACAGTGGAGACATTGCATTGTCCAAACATTTGTGTTTTTATGTTACAACATTGTTGTTTTTACCTTCCAAATCGTATGGTCATTGGTCCCGCAATTAAGGCCCCAGTGAAGCCCCCCAAAGAGAAGAATGAAACTATGATTGTCCAGATTAAAGTCACTTGATAATCCTCCAACTGTATTCCCCATCGCTCTTGAGATGTTTCATTGATAAAGGTCTGAATGAACTGAAGAAAAGTTTTGCAAAGTTAAACATTAAATCAAAAGTTTGTTACTGAATTAACACAGCCAAACTCAAACATCTTCTGCAAGAGATTCCTTGATTCCTGTGTCCACACTAGGGGTCTACACTCTACATTAATCCACATACATTACAACTAATTAGGAAAAATATTGAAAACTTACAAAAAACAGAAAATATAGAAAACTTACGGTAGTGGGTGCGTTCATAATAGCCAAATTGTATCCATACTGCAGGGTCCCTCCAATGGCAGCTGAAGCCACCATTAAGACCAGAGTTAAAGAACTGCCCTGCGGATGAAATCACATCCTCCAATAATCAATAATTCATCATGTGTACAATGAGTTTTTGAGGTACAGTTTATACATTTATATTAACGAGGCAAGTCATAATGCTGTGACTTTTTTTTTTCCTTCTAAAATTCCAATTACATCAATCTATTTATCTACATCTAAAATCATGAAAATATCTTGACACAACTTTTAGGATGGATGTGTAGATATTCACATACCTGTGTTTGCACTGTGAATTATTCAGATATTGGTAAAATAGGTAGTGGGAATAGCTTGAAATACTGCAGTCATCATTACAACTGAAACAAACTTTACCTCAGGACAAGGAGAAAAGCATTCTTTCACTTAACTACATTTGATTGAATATGCACGTGAGCGCTTTACAAAATATTGCATATCATAAATGAAAAATACAATTATTATGAAGAAAAACTGAAAACCAAATTACCTTTTGTGCTCCAGGGCTGGACATGTTGGCTGGCGCTGGTCACTGTACAGACTCAAGTCCTAGAGCCCTCAGTTGTATTAGTGGCCCGGGTCATAGGCAGGTTTCAGGTTCAGCCCACCATCTCAGCTTCCAATTAGAGCTTTCTACACACATAACAGAGGCCACGACTCATAAACGCGCAGATGGTGACCAGTGTACTTTACAATGGCAATGCTGGACGAATGAGTGACCGCAAAGGGAGCACAGTTGTAAGGCTTTGACGTCACTGTTCTAGGATGGTGAGAGATTAAAAACAACACAGGCCCTTTTATGTTTCATAGGCTCAAAGTTTACATCTCCAAGGACAGAAGTTGAGAATTAGTTCTAGCTCTACACTGTATGGTATCAGCTGCATGGTCTGCCTGTGACTATGTATGACTGTATCGTCCCTGTCAAATAAATAAATAAATAAATAAATAAATAAATAAATAAATAAATAAATAAATAAATAAATAAATAAATAAATAAATAAATAAATAAATAAATGAATAAATGAATAAATAAATAAATACATAAATAAATAAATTTGTTTTGATTGCAAACGTGGAATTGTACAGCAGATGGCGCTAACAGATCAACATCCAAGAATCAATCCACTAACGCACCAACATTTAGATTTCCTACATTTGTTTTAAAAGTAAAATTTCATGCAATGTTTTTTTTTTTTTTTACTGACACTAGATCTACTGAGGTCTATAATGCACAGCTGAAATTTTAAGACCTACACCACCATGAGATGTGCATTTCTGTTGAACCATTTAGCAGAGGCAAATTGGCTTGGTATCATTTACACTCCAGCAGCATTTCTTTTGAAGTTTTGCGCAAGTGCATAAAGCGTGCGTAAAGCTCAAATCCCCACACAGATGCGCTTCTTTTCATCCCCATCCAGCCCTGGTGCCATATCGGGGTCATAATGAGTAGACACACCCTCCACCCCCTCCTATCCCGCCTGTAATTGGCCAGCCTCTGACAGGATTACACGGGTTTCCTCAATTGAACGCCAGTCAAGGCAAACGCCCGGGACTGCTGTGCATTTGGGTACAAAA
Source organism: Periophthalmus magnuspinnatus (assembly GCF_009829125.3). Classification (NCBI taxonomy): domain Eukaryota; kingdom Metazoa; phylum Chordata; class Actinopteri; order Gobiiformes; family Gobiidae; genus Periophthalmus; species Periophthalmus magnuspinnatus. Next base: position 25,662,293 of record NC_047130.1, on the reverse strand, counting down.
TAAACAAGGAATATTGTTCATTTTTCGTTACATCGCTCCTGCGGTGAAGATACAGATGTCACCTATGTGTTGATGAGGCTGTTTCCTCTGTTCGTGCGTGATCATTGGATTAAATGTGTTATTTTCCACTGACGGTCCCACTGGAGTCCCCTGTGCCACTAATGACTAATGTGGTTTTTAAAGACACGGCTGCGCTTGACTGAAGATCCATTGCACACCTCATCATAATGATGGCAAAGATTATCTGGGACACTATTTTATTAATAAGTGGTAAGTATGTAAAAGTGATTTTAATTTTCTTTGTGAAATGCCAAGCCTACCTTTATGAAGGAACCTTATTTAGGATATATAGTTATGATTTAAGTGTGTAATATCTATCCTAGTTTTAATTTAATGTACAATTTTGAATTACCAAGTACTACTTTGAAGCAATTCCTTTGACCATGTACAAAATGTAATTGATTTATGTCCTATATGCAAAAAAAAGGCATATTTGTTTATCTCTTTTGTTTAGTTTCATAAGTCCTCCCAAAGCTTTTCCTGGACTGTATGCAGATTAATCTTAGTCTCTTTATGTAACCAAGTTCTCATCTAAATATTGTTTGATAAATCCTTGTGCGTCTGTTCCAAATACCGTCTTTCTCTGTCTCTGTTGTTTTGTTTCTCAAAAGCCACTGTATTTATTTATAGGACTTATATCCTCTCCTTTTAGCCATCCCTAGTTGCTCTCTCTATTGTTAGATAACCAAGCTTTCTCAATGATGGCATTAGAGCTGTTACCCCTCAGGATTCAACTGTAGGTTACCTGACACCCCCCTTTGTCCCATTAAACCACAATACAATAATGCCCTTTTTATATTTCTTAGGTACTTTTAGTATATCTTTGATACTCAATGGTGAGTTTACTGTTATCTTTCTATTACAGGCTATTGTCATATAGGTCAAATGTATAGTGTAACATTTCTTTGATTCTTCTCACAGGGTCCCTCTTTACATTTGGAGCTGGGCAGAACAATTCAACCCTTAGTGATGCCAACGTCTATTTTGAGAGTAATTCCACAGTTTTGCCATATTTTTCACCAAACGGCTCTAATGGCTCTTCACCAGCGAGTCCAACGACTATTGCAACTAGCACAACGGGCACCACTCCTATTAAAAGTAAGTACTATTTTTGCTTTCACTGTAGCCGCGATGTCTACACCATAGATTCCCCACTGAGCTTTCCCTTTTTGCCAACAATGTGTGCTTCATAGTGATAATAAATCCTTTTAACCATATTCTTTTAAATCTAAGAGCAAAAGAATAATAATTTTAACATATCCTGAAGGCAGCATAGGGTTTCATTTTTGTTTTTTTTTAATCCCACTTTCCAAATCACAGGGTAAGGATAGCTGGCTTGGTCGGTAGGGAGATGCCCGGGGACAAGAGGGAGCTTTGAGTGAGACTGAAAGAAGAAGACAATGCATATAGGCTTCCGTCCAAAAATCCATTTACTGTTGGAATGGAGTGTGACAAGACGACCATCACTTACCTAAATACCAGTGTGACATAAGCCAATATGGAGAACACTAGCTGCTGTTTAGAGACACTAATTTAGGAATGTGTCTTGACTGTATGCCTTAACGTCGCAGTCTGACAATGTTAATTTAATCAACAATGTTTATGCTGGTGAAAACTGAGATACCCCGACCACAATAAGCTAGAGTTTCTTTAAAAAAAAAAGTTCCCTGGAGGCATTTTTTTGGGTTCTCGTGATTCAGGTTAAAGGATTTGGATTTCAAAGTGGTACCAGGGGTTATTTTTGACATTTCAGGATAGATGGGTTTTAAACAGAGAATAAGAAATGCAACAAAAGACCATGCCAGAAAGCTATGGTATGTTAGGTTTAGGATTTAGTTTGTGCGTTTTGAACTGTTTATGCTAAGGCTATTCTTAGCATCATCATATTTACTATTTTAACTAAGTAATCTTTTCTGTTTACTGTAGTGTTATATTAGCCAAAATGAAGCAATGTTAAACAATTTACATCACAAATTTCTATGATTTTTGATTTTTATCATGATTCATGTGGCTTTTTAATGCTGTACCTTTGTTACTGTACTTCTTAATAAGAAGTACAGTAACAAAAGCCACCAAGTGTTCATACTTCACTTTGATTAAAAAAAACTATTACTCACTCTGGCTGACCAATTAATGGATTTCAGCTTCTTGTTTTATGCAACATTTTGAGGACATTTTCCCATTTAAAAAATATTACATTTGTTTTAAATTGTTTAGCACTATGGCAACAGCCCTAATTTTTATCTTTCTGAAATCCATGTGTTTGAGCAAAGGCAAGGCAGGTTTATTTGTATAGCACAATTCATATACAAGGTAATTCAAAGTGCTTTACAGAATAAGAAGGACATTAAAATTATGTCTGATTTACTATTAACTATAAACTAATGTGTGTACTCTTGTACCCAGAGTTTGTGGCAGCGGCAGTGCGGTCTCACTTTGATGACTGCCCAGACTCCCATCGTCACTTCTGTTTTCATGGAACATGTCAGTTTCTCATTATGGAGGAGACGCCTGCGTGTGTGTAAGCACCTACCTGTTATTACTATGAACAATACTGTGCTTAGTCATGGGTTTCTAAAATATGGTACTTGTCATTTCAAAGTCTTTGTTGTTAATTGCTCAGACCTTTGTTAAGTGTCAAACTTTAATTGATTTGAGATCCAATAATTTCAAATTGTCACTAAAGTAAAGTTTGAAGCTGAATTCAGATTTAGGGGGAAGAAGTTTTTACTATTATGTAAAGCTTGTTTTGTTTGTGTTCATGAAATTAAGCCATTTTTTTTGAAAATTAAGTAATTAACCTTTAGCTATCATTAGGAAAGTCAACTTGAATCATCTCAATTGGTTGTTTTACCATTTAAAAAGTTAAAAATTACAATATTGTTTATGTGCCAGGCCAAGTGATAGTAGTGACGACAACAGGAAAAATACATTTGCATATAAAGTTTTTGTAGTGAGGGTGTGATTTGGTTCATACTAAACTGTACATCACAGGTGTCATCAAGGTTTTGTGGGGATACGATGTGAGCATGCAGACCTGTTGGCGGTAGTAGCCACCAACCACAGTCAAAACACCTTTGCCACAGTATTAGTGTTCTGTGTCATCAGCTGCATCCTTTTAGCAGTGCTGGTTACTCTTCTACAGTAAGTAACAGGACTTCAGTATCATCGCCATTTATACATAGAGTATTGTTCAGTAAAGTTGTTTCTTGTTTAGCTGCTGGTGGAGACAGCTCTGCCGACGGAGGAGATATGCACATCACTATGCCTCTGAGAAGAACAGCCATGGAGTGTCCTACTGGCCATCAGAAAGTGGTATGAAAACTTGCATAATGAGTTTTACTATCTAATTTATATGGCATTTTAATTGCAGAAGATTTTATAGCTTAAAATATCTAGAAAAGCATACATTCTAACTATGAGCAGGCTCACCTTTTGATAAATCTGACCTGTAACTGACCTGACAAGCAAGAAGAGCCTGGTGACATAAAGACCAGCAAGTGGCGGACCACCACCTGAAATGTAACATAGTGCAACTTTAAACTGTGTTGCCTTTGTGGAATGGGTCCTGGCTTATTTTCGACATAACATGTAAAAGGCAGTCAACTTTGTCTATGTTGTACAAGGGTTTACTGGGATTCAGGTTCTGTACATTCTATACAAAAGGCTAGTCTGGTCAGAACCTCTTCCTCTTCAGGCCAAATTCAATCAGAGCCATGCAATCAGGTTCATTTCAGTGACACATGGGAAACTGTTGGTCCAGACTATGAGTACAAGTCTTTGGAGTAGTGTGTGAGCGTGACAAGCTCTCCCCATTCAGCTATAACCAGCAAATATTCAAATCTAAGTTAACTCATATGTATTTATTTCAGTGGTTTGAGAAAACGCTGCGAACATGTTTTGGTGGGTCTGAAGCTGGCTGCGTCTTGTGTTTGGCTTTTTTGTGCGCTGGACCTTCAAAACGTCTAACCTTCAAATGATCTTCACAAGCTCTGGTGAGGAATTCTTGCCGAAGAACACTGCAGGATTATTAAAGTTAAAATTCAGTAATTCCACTAGTGAAGAACTTCCGTGTCTACGCCGTCTGTGGAAATCTATAAAGCAATCAGCAGCCCTCCACTTCAATGATGGAGAAGCTCTGTTTGGTCCCAAGCCAAACTAAAGGAAGTCGTCATATCGGGAGCTTCTAATAACTTTTGGTAGAGGACGAACTGGGAACAGGCTTTATTCAGGTAAAAGGACTACCAGGTTTCACTGTCTTAAACTAAAAGCCTCCAATTCCTAATAAAGGTTTTTAAGGCAGCACGTTTTTCACAACTTGAGCACAGAATAATTTTTATTACAAGGTGAAGGGACATACCACTGGTTTAAAGATGTTTATGGTCTGATTTTTAAGGAACTCACTGAACTGCTTGTAATTTAGGAATTGACTTCTGGATGACATTGTAAGCGCATAAAAGATTCTGGACAAACAAGGATTCCCAGTGGTGAATTATAGAGTGCAAATACTCAAATTGTGTGGTTTAAAGTTGACAGTTGTTTTGATACTGAAGATTAATTCTATTTGGTCAGTTTTATTTTTTATTCCTGAGCTATACTTGAATATGCAAAGTTCTCTGGCATGCTATAACTACACTCACTTTGATTATGTTATGGTACATTTGTCTTAAACCACTGCACTGTTTAAATTTTACTCACATTTGCTTCTGGAGGTGCATCTACAGAGATGCCCAATTATCACTGTTTTAACCCTGAGCACTGAAAGGGTCACGTGGTGGAGCACATTCTATTTAAGCATGTTAGCACTTGCATTTAAGAAAGAAAAAAACATTGTACATTTGCACAATTAATTTTATGTCTAAACTATTAGAGCATTATAGCATTGCCCAATTTTAACAATAAATCTATTTAAACTGCATTTAAATAAATTGCTAAAAGGAATATAAAAATGACTGACAGATTAAATTTGAACATACTATGACTTTAGATGTGAGGCATTTATGAGCCCATATTTTTGTTTTGTTTACATGACCTTGTATTTGTGTTTATCTCTGTGGAGATGTCTTTTTTATTCATGTTTTATTTTTCTGATATGTTTTGTGTCTATATTCTTTTATTTTTCAGTATTGAATTAAATATGAACCAGCATGTCTGTATAGTATGATTTGATACATCATCCTCATGACACAACGCTACAGAAACTCATTGATCCACAGTTTCCTTTTTTCTTTTTAATCCTTAATTCTCTACTTCTGTCCTTTGTTGAATATTTCAATATAGAAAGTGGCCAACACAAAACTCAAGACCTTGGGCATATTATGACAAAGAGTGCGTTTCCTGAGTGCATTTATAGCTGAAGGAGAGGTTTTAATGCTTTCTGTGCGGTCACTCACTGGTCCCTCTCCTCTTTGAGCTCTGAATATAGTTTTATGTTATGAGAAACTGGAGTTTGATGTACATCTAGTCCTTTCACTCTTCATGTGAGGAGCAGCATTTTGTTTCACAATCCCATTATGTCTGCAATTGGATTTCTACACAGCCCTTTAGAGCCGTCTGGCTGAGCTTCTAAACCAGCTTTGATTTAAGCAGAAGATACACTTAAGCCCTTGACAAAAAATAAAATGTATGGAAGACCAATAAAAGTAAGCTATCAATGCAAACTGACCCTGGTTTGTGCAGATTTGTAAAGACTTATCATTACAAGAGGGGGCAGTGTTGTGAACCAAGTGATTTTAGTTTGCCATTTTGATTCCTCTTTTAACCAGTTAATGGTATGACTACGATCTGCTTTGGTCCAGATGGTTTAGAGCTGTCTTTAGGCAGGTATTAAGGTTAAGCGACTGTGGCCTGTGTTCACTCCTAAAGACACAAACCACTTTAAACTGGCTATGGACAATGGCTAAACTAATCCTATGAAAGGACCAGATAACTTTCAAGTTATTTTTGTTGCATTTCTTCTCACCAAGTGAAGATATTATACTATACCTGCATAATCTGAATTTAATTAAATTAATTAATTAAAAAGAAATAAAATAAGAAAGTGCTTCAGAAATATTAATATTTTATTAATTATTCTGGGTCACAATAAAAGAAGAATGAGAGAACTTCACATAGAGAACTCGTGTAACTGGGCGTGATTGCGGCAATGACAATAATCTTTTAATATTTATTCCCAGTGTCTAGATGGTAGAAATTTATTTTACAATAAATAACTTGAAATTCTCTGTTAAGGCAACCTGAAAGTGTCTGACTAGAATTCATCAAGATTTTATTAAACCCCTTGTTAGTCCATCTGCTCCTGAAGTCGTGATGGCAGCTCTTCTAAAGAGTTAAGACGGTGCTCTTTAGGGATGTCAGACTGATTATATTTGTTGTCTCTGTCTAAAAGAAAGCCATGGATGCCAATAGAGCGAGAGGCAAGGTAATCATTGATGTAGTGGTCTCCAACATGAGCCACTTGTGCTGAAGGGACCCCACACTTCTGCAGAGCCTGTTCAAAGATCAGGGAACTGGGTTTAGCTGCACCTGACTCCTCTGAGGTGATCAGAAAACTGAAGTGAGACAACAGATCACATGATTTCAGAATGGTTTCCAGACGCTTATCAAAGTTTGATACTACGCCCAGCTTCAGCCCAAGGGAAGAACAATCCTCCAGAACCTTTTTGGAATCATTAAATACCTATAACAAAACAAATTAATGCATTATTAGTTTTTCTTATACGTTTTAAACTGTATATTTTACTTAATTTACCTCCCAGTTCTGTGCATTGCTGAAGTTATGATAGAGATTGTGTGATAGAGTCTTGAGAAGGGCAGGATCTTGAACCCCACATAGAGAAAAAGTGTCTTGCACCACAGCGGTCCACCAGCTGTGTCCATTCAGACCTTGAGCGATGCCATAGTTTGGATATTTGTTTGAGTAAATTTTGTATGTCTGACGAAAAGCAGAGTTGACCTCCACAGGCTTGAAACTGAGACCCATTAGCTCAGCCTCTCTACAATACTGCTCTCCCACTGAAAAACGCACCTTTAGCAGAGTGTCCTTGACATCCCACAGCACCCATCTCAAAGCAGACTGCATCACGCCTGCAGGAAGATAAGGGGAGTTTACCAGATTAAGTCATTGACAGTTCAGTGTCTATGATTAACAGTGCATCACATAGGCCAAGGCCTACATTACACTTTAAAACTCAGCATGAAAAGGACAGAATGGGGATTTGATCCAAAACATAGGATTTACAAGTACATTACACTGTAGTTAAACTCAACAACAATCAAATCTAACTTGAGTATAAATGCATTTTTGTATACTCTGATTGAAGGTATAGGCCTAAGCTTAGGGGGTTTTATGGATCTATTAATGAAGGCTATAACCAATGAGGTATAGTTAATAAAGATCATCATTATAGCTCCTTCGCTCTAACCTCAGCCTAAATGTCTTAAAGTCCCATTCACACATTGTTCTATTCCTTTTATGTTTGTATACCCAAAGCCCAATATCAGAACAGTCAAGTATTTCAATGAAACATCAAACGATTATAACATTGACCACGATACAGACACGCAACTGAATGGTTTAGATGTCCAACAGTCTAGCAAAACTCACCCAAATTATGCTGTATATGACGCCAAATAGACCAGTCAAGAACACTTCCGAAACATTGCTCTTCTTCTACGACAAAAAGGAAGAAATACCTCTAGCAAAAAAAAAAAAAAAATCCACTTTGCTTTGTTATCTTTGATTTATATTAATTTAAGGTTCACTTTTAATGACGATATTTGCAAATCAGGTTCAATCGATTTTAAGGCATTATATATGCTGGTGATGCCCTACAAATATTGTGGAAAGTGCTTCTCACGCCACAGAGCCACTCCAGTAGAGGGCGGTACAGAAACACGCCGCGGCGCAGAGCAAGAACAAACAGAACAGCGCATGCGCCGGATACACGCAGCTAGCTAATGTTGATGATGGTTATATGTAGATTTAGTGTGAATTTTAAGCCCTTTTTTGAGATTATGTTAACATAATACGACCATGGCAGCCCGTCAGTTTCGGAGGTTACAGGGCTTGTTCTGTGTGTACAAACCCCCGGGTGTTCATTGGAAATTGGTCCGGGACACGGTAGAAACCAATCTTCTCAAAGGTCAGTACGTCTTGACATCCTCAAGTTTTTGTAGCACTACGTTTACTTATGATTGCTCGACTTATTCTTAGATTTAAACGCTTCAGCATCTCGTCGTGTACCGCGAGAGGTGCGCTATTTGTTGGCCCAAGACAGCACAGAACATGAAGATGCACCTAAGGCACTCACCCTGTCAGCTGCCAGTGTGCCAGCTCTGTCTGAGCATCCTCTAGGTATCAACTGACTTTTACACTGCCATTCTTGATGTTGCTTGCTACTTTCTACTACTGTTCATTAATGTTAAAGGTGCACTATGGTGCTTTTCTGGTGTTTACATCTCTGAGATGTTATTAATTAGCCTAGAATGATCCACAGTGTAGCATTTAACTCTGTATAGTGTTTATATTGTAGTGTTCTGGTGTAAGGAAACACCCTGAATTTCACCAGGTTGTTTAGTTTCCGAACACTGTAGGCCACAACCCACACCAAAACAAAAGCTGAAACAACAGCAGTCTCAACTCACTAGAGCCAGTCTCCAAAACAGACCAGTAACTGACAAATGGAACCTTCACATCAACGTGTCAGCATAGCAACCACATATAAACCACATACAAAATCAGTTACAAGAACAACAAGAGGTGTCAACTCTGAACTAAACACAAATACCAAATAACAGTCTATGTGCCATTCTGTGAAAATTGCAGAAAAGTGATGTCTATGGATACAAGCAGATAGCAGTAGACCTGAGTAGAATTTGCATAGTGCACCTTTCACTGTTTTGTCAAACATTCTCAGTTGAGTTATAGGAACCTTGGCATGACTAAACTGCACTAAACTAATTTTATTTTTTTTCAGTTACTGGACCTGATTTTCAACGCATTCGAGTTGGAGTGGGGCATCGATTGGATGCTTTTTCTTCTGGTGTTTTAGGTATAACTTTATTTTGGTATATATATGTGTATGTATGTATGTGTATATGTATGTATATAATAGAATCATAAACACTTTTGGATTTTCTTGTGTATTTTATAATAATTTGTGCCCTTTTGTCCCAGTTCTTGGTGTTGGAAATGCAAACAAAGCTTTGAATGACCTTTACAATTCTCGTGTCACAAGGGTGAGAAATGCAGTCATTTTTGTTTTAAAACATTATTAACATTATTATGCTATTATGTATATTTTTTTTCACCAGGACTATACAGTCGAGGGAGTATTTGGAAGTGCAACTGATGACTTTTCAAACCAAGGCCGAGTTATAGAAAGATCCACTTATAGTAATGTTATTTTTAGAAACCAATATCTATTTTATGATGATTGCAAAGTAATCAGTCTGACATTGTCTTACTAGATCACATCACAAAGGATAAACTTGAAAAAGTCTTGGCAATGCTGCAGGGAGCCAATCAAAAGACACTGTTAATGTAAGTAAGAGCATTTGTAATTGCAGTGAAATGATCCAAGCACTGCATTAGAATTAGATTTTATGTATTTTTTATTTATTTATAGGTATTCAAGGGTGGATATGCGCACACAAGAAGCATATGAAATGGCAGTTCAAGGTCTACTGGGACCAGAGGAAAAGTCAGTACCTATTCTTTTAGGCCTGCGCTGCATTCGCTTTGAGCCTCCCAACTTTACATTAGGTATGTAAATCAAAACTAACTTGTGCAGAAGTGCAGCTTAAGTATAACTTCCAAAATATTTAATTTTTTTTATTTTTAGATTTCAGTGTTTGAAATATTGTGATTCATTTTACCATTAAGATTTGTGAACTACTTGAACCTCATGCAAGACATTTTAGAGCATATTCTAGCACATTTCTGATACTGTCTAATTACCAAAATCGGGAAAGTAAAAAAAATGTCAATAGCCCAGCCCTATGATTTATGTATTCATTTCTGTCTATTGCAGAGGTTCAGGTTCTAAATGAAACACAGAAATATCTTCGTAAAGTGGTACATGAGATCGGACTGGAGTTACGCAGCACATCAGTTTGTAAAGGCATTCGACGAACCAGAGACGGCTGTTTCACTGTCCACCACGCTCTCACTCATAACCAGTGGACTGCAGCAGAGGTTATGAATGCCATCCAACAGTACCATGCCACAAAGAGGAGGAAAAGTGTTACCAGAGAACAAAACAAAAACTCTGAGTTGCATGTAGATGAAGGCGACACAAGTATCAATCAGAATACAACAGATAGAATAGATGCTGTCAATTAAATACACATGTATTTTTATTTTTTTAAATAAAAAAATAAAAGGTTTACATTTAGATTTTTTTATTTTCATTAACTGTAACCCATGACAATTACATCTAAAAGGTCTTTGCTTGTCCCTTCACCCATTGGTGGCCCGTGCCTCTGTGCTGTACAGGAGTGCTATATTGGACATCACAGTTTACTGCCAGGACCCCCTACACAACTATGCAATACAATGGCATAGACTATATAGAAACAGACCAGGGACCCCCCAATGCAAAATGTGATTGTCTCGTGTAATAGATTCAAAACATTGAAAAAATGTGTGTTTGATTTATTTTACTAAAACTTACTATTCAAATAATAGTAATAGCTGTTTATTTAAAAAAAAAAAAGCACAACCTCTACCTCAGCACCCTGTAACCTCTACACTGGGAACTGCTATAAACTGAATAGCTAGAATCAAATTCCAGCAATGTGTACCTTAAAGTCATTTTGTTGTCATTGCTGCTGAGGAGGAATTTGAGACAGCCTTTGTAAGGACACTGATTAAACTTGATTGCATACTTTATATACTTAAATTCAGCCATCTTGGTAACGGCTTAATAGATTATGTTGCACTGTAATCAACAATAAGCAGAGTTGGGCTACAGAATATTTACAAATGCAAAACATGAAGAAGTGGCACTGCCGGTGCAAAAGTAGAAATTACTTCCTCCCATACTCCCCACGTGTTTTGATTGCATATAAACTATTATAGTTATAGTATTTAAAGGCAAATTTACATAATTTAAAGCCATCCCTTAATCCAAAGTCACAACATTCAAGCAGCCTAAATATACAAAACCTTTTTTCCATGTTGCTTTACAGATACAATTATATAGTTAAATTCCTTCTCTACTTTAAAACAGTATATTGACTTTTTACTCATTTATTCACAATAGTAAGTTGCTACATTTAGCAACATCCCTTGTTTCTTGGTTCAGGTTTACGCAAGACCAGAGGCTCCTCCCGTCTGGCAGCCTTTTGACTCAACAGTCTGACAAGAAAACATACAAGGAACGTAAAAACATAATTATGGAAGATTACGTAAACTAACATTTAGAGCAAGTGTTACCTGGCAACTGTTTCCAGGGCTTCAATGACATTTTCACCTGTAGCAGCACTGCACTCAAGGAAGGCAAAGTCATTCTCCTGTTGATGTGGAAAATATGCCTTGAGACTCTTATGCATTGCATATATAAATTATTAGAAAGCTTTAAAAAATATTTTAAAGATATTTTTACCTGGGCAAGAAGTTCTCCTTCCACTGTTCTAACTTTTCTTTCTTTGCTGTCACTCTTATTCCCAAGTAGTAAAATAACTACATTCTCTCCAGCTCCTTCCTACAAAAACAGTCATAGAGCAAGATCAGTATGTTGAACATGCTTTAGTATACCATTATAATCAAAATAAAATCAGTTGTCAACCAAAACTATTCATGCATTTCAGCTTTCTGTTATGTGTAACATTTTGAGGATTTTTTTCCCATTCAAAAGATATCTTTTGTTTTACATTGTTAATTGCCCTAACAACACCCTTCATGATTTATCATTCTACAATCCATGCATAGGTAAAATAAAAACATGGGAGATGTTTTATGCACCTTACCTTGATACAGCTTGCCCAGTAACTCACAGCTGTGAACGTCTGAGCACAGGTAATGTCGTACATCAACAGAAAAGCTTGGGCTCGGTGGAAGATCTGTTTTGTCATACTGTGAAATCTTCAAATGTCAAAAAGAAATGATCAGGACATTACAAACTAACTGTGAAATGCACTATGGTTACATTTATTTGTACATGTGTCTTAATACCTCTTCCTTAAACAACCCTCTTGTTATTTGGAGTTGGGGCTAGTGCAAAAAGACATGGATGTTTGCATTGTGGCCCATTTTGATATATTTAAATTATCTGTATTATCTGTATTATCTATATTATATTTACATTTATTAAACTAAATATTATTATAATTAAATAAGTAAATACACATCTAATAGCAGTGTTCTGACAGCTAGCATAAAAGGCACTGCTATGATGTGTCAAACCTGTTCTGCAGCAGGTTTCAACTTGGCCAAAAGAGCACACCTCATGAACAGGGAGCTGCTGGTTGACTCATTTAAACTACTTACAAACTCCTACTGACACTCCACCTCATATGCTCAGAAGCACATATATTTCACAAATCTTTTCTGCAGGCCTGTACAGAGAGCAGGCTGTCTCTTTGAAAACCAGGAACAACTCAATCTGGGAACAAATTGTTTTGGACTCCACAACAACCAATTACTCTTGTCATGTATCCAACTGTGCACAGTGGAAAACTCTTAGAGACCAAAATAACATGTGCTTTTATAATGCTTTTGCTTTGGTACTATTTGGATGACAGATAAAATTGCATTTATAAAACAAAAAGATTATAAATTCTATGCTTTCCTGATGACTACATAATAATAAATACCTCTCCTGGCCGGCTGTATCCCATAGATGCAGCACAACAGTTTTCCCATCCACAACCACGGTCCACTTGTATGAATCCATTCCTGGAGTCAATAACAAAGGTATTATCATAAGTGAGAGAGAGATAAATATGAAAGCATTGGCATTAGTAGAAGTATTATTATTTTATAATACCTATAGAGGCAGGGACATCTGGAGAAAACCTTCCGCTCTGAGCCCTCTGCATAAATGAGGTCTTGCCTACACTGCTGTCTCCAATCATAACCACCTCATACTTACTGACGCTCAGATCGTAACCTGAAGAACATACAATACACAATGTCATACTTTATTGGCTGGAGAGGCACTGCTTAAGCACCAGAATCAAGTGCAGGTTAAGTATAACTTGTAAAACATTCAGTTTATTTAATTTTTTAGATTTCAGAGTTTGTGACAGTGATGCTAAGTAAAGCTCATGTGACTCATGGGAAGGTATAGAAATGATACTCATATGACACATTTCCACTAGTGCAATTCTTTGATTACTTTTACATATATACATTTAATTAATAATAAATACACAAAAACACATACATACAATTGATCATTTCATTATTCTTAAATCATTACACCAGCTTTGACACATGAATGGAGGAAAAAATAGCATTTAGGTCTTATTTACCTGCAGCAAGCCTGATATTACTCTGCTGGGCCCGGCGAACATTCATAGAAGGTTGAGATGCTTGTGGTATTTTCTGACTGTAGTGTAAAAAAACATATTGTTTGTTATGGAACATTGTTTGCATAGAACATAAAATCATGTTACAACATATTTGAAGTCTTGATCCACTATTTAAGAATCACTGCTTCCTATTAAGACTCACCCCACAGGCCTAGAGTCCCCTTTAATACTGAAAGCAGAGGCAGTGGAAAAGGTTTTGTTGTCTCTTTCATTAGCCTGTGAAGACAATAACAAAGATGGCAACATAAAAGTGAGCTAGACCTGTAATGTTTGTTTACAGTATCAACATGAATAAGCTTTCAATTAGGTCAATGGTATTTTCACAACATCCATGAAACTGCTGTTTAAAGCAACTATAGAACATTTCAGGCAAAACACTAGCATCTCCATGGAGACAAACAGGTGGTATAACTTCAACCTATAATAATATAAAATACAAAATATCAAATAAAGTCTTACCTCTATTTGGCCCAGCTGTGGCAACTCTGCTCTTGGTTGTTCCAGTGGATGTACTGGGCTCTCCTCACTCTCCTTTACATGCCTGATGCTCTGGTCTGTGTGGGGCTTTCTATGTGACCCCATTTTTCTCCTCCTCGCTACAGCAGCGTCTTCTGTCATCACATCAGGGTGGGAAGAGACCTCTAACTCTGACTCAGATGTCAGTTTCTCCTGGTTGCCTTGTTGACTGAGAGGGCTTTCCTCACCTGGTGGTGGTTGATGCACAGATGCTGCATGTATGTGTGAGCCACTGTGTTCTTTACGTTCAATGTTTTCATTTGAGATACTCACAACTGCCTCTTTTTCCATATTTATAGGAGTGACAGTTTCCTCTGGTGGACTTTCTTTTTTAGATGATAAATTCTTACGAGTGGATCCCATTTTTCTCCTTTTGCCCGGACTTGATGGTTGAATTTCCTCATTGGCAGTAGGTTGAAGATTTTGCATTGCTGCATCTTTATTTATGCCCTCTATCAATGCAGCTTTCTCTGTTTGCAAAGCCTCTTCCTTTTTATCTTCCTGTGCTACCATTTGCCTTTTTGCACCCTCTTCATTTTGCTGGTCATGTTTACCAGGGCTAAGAGTAGCAATGTTAACATCCTCTTCTTTGGCAGTTGCAATCATTTCCTTTTCATTTATAGCTGTTGTGATGTCAAAAATGGCTGCATTGTGTTCTGGGGATTTCTCTTCATCTTGTTGCTTCCTGTTGAGCTGTGACCTCCGAGTTGAGCCCATCTTTCTTCTTTTGGGTTCAGAAGTTGTCTTTAAAACCTCTATGTCTTGACCTTCTTGTTGATCTTTTGGTTTGTCTTCTGCAACTATTACAACTGACTGAATTGCATCTTCAATTTTTGCAGAGATCATTTCCTCTGATCCTCCCCTTGTGTTGCCCTGAATTATATTGGCATTGTGTGGTGAACCTGTTTCTGCTTTGGCATTCAGATCTATTATTGTAAAACTACTTTCTGCTGCTGGAACTCCCTTTTGTATTTCTTCCAAGAGTTTACTTTCTTGGCTATTTTTCTCCTTGTCTTGATTTGAGAATTCAGAGTAAACAGTCTGCTCTTGGTCAGATGGTGAAAACATTGTGTCTTCAGGTTTTGCATTGCTTTGATTTGTTAGTTCTGCCTTTACTTCTGATGCAAAATCAGGAATATTTAGCTCTTTTTGTGGTAAAATTTCTGTTGGTACAGGCTGCACAAACTCTGTGACCTTATCAATATCTTGGCTTTCATTGGATGGTTCATCATTTGCAGTAGTTAATTCTGGTTTTCTTGCTTTTATTCTTCGACTTGAACCCAGTTTTCTTCTCGGACCATGGAGTGGTGGGTCAGTATTAGGCGCATTAACCAATTGCACAGTTTCAGAGGGCTCTCCAGTACTTTCTCCCTGAACTGGATGCTCAGCTTGTAGCAAAGAAGAACTATCCAGTTCTTCATGAGCCTCATTATCTGATATATACGTTAACTGATGAACATTTATCGGCTCTTTTAATGCATAAATTTCAGTTTCTACTTCATTCTTTTCAGTATCTTGAGGTTCTTTGATTGATTCCTGTGTCAATGATGAACGCACCTCTAATACACTGTCTGTAATGTTGGATTGGATGTTTTCATTTTTAGATGCATTGTCCTCTACAATTTGTTCCTCCAAAGTCTCATCTTGAACTTTTATGGAGCCTTCTGCAGTCTGTCCAACAAGTATATCACCGTCTATAGTCATTTCTTGCCTCTGTGTCTCAATTACAGATTCTACTTGTGTTATTTCAATACTTTCATTTGGTGTAATATCAATTTTCTCTTGTTTTGATTCAGTATTATCTTGACTTTCAATAAGTTGTGTTACATCTTCCTCACCAACAGAAACAACTGGATGTCTAGAGGCCAGAGGTGCTTTTATGTTATCAGTGTGTGGAATTTGGACAGACTCTTTGTAAGAAATGTCCTCCTTTGGCAGGCCAACTATCATTTCTTTATTCTCCATTTGATCTTCAGAGACTTCAACAGGAACATTGTCATTACTGTTATTTAGTTCTTTTGGTTGATTCTCCCCATCATCTGCCATCAAAACAAAATAATTTCCCTCAGCATATTGTTTTAGTTTATTATCCACACTTTGTCCTTTTGAAACATTTAGGCTGGATGGTTCTTTTTGCAGATCTTCAGCTGTCTCCGAGGATTCATCATAAACTAGTTTTGATAAATCTTTGTCCACTTCATGGTCTTCATTGACCATGACACTTATTTGGCCCTGCTCCTGAAGTGTAGGCTCAATTTGAATTTCTTCAGTAAATATAACAGGTGTAATACTTTCCACAGGTTTCTCATCTGTCTTTGTCTCATCATTAACTTGCCTCCTCCCCCTCATTCTCCGACTAGAGCCTAGTTTCTTCCTATTCCCAATGAGCTGTGACTCCGCAGTGGTTTCATTTTTTATATTAGCACAAACTTCAGAGTGGGGAGAGGTGAGAGGGGCATCTGTGTCTGTCTTTTGGATTCGGGGCTCTTGGGATTCGGAAGTTTTGTCATTTTGCAGATAAACTAACTGTTCACCAGCAACTAACTGTTTATCTTCTTCTTTAGGATCAGTGCTTAGTTGAAAACTTATCAGTGGTTCTGGTTGTTGCTCTAAAATGGCATTATCAACTCCCTCAGACTCATCCTCTGCACTGTGTGTTTCACTAAAAAGCAGTTTGTCTGTACTTTCCCCTAGCTCTGCTAAACCTGCAGAGTTGTTATCAACATCTTTATCTGTTGTATTCTCGGGATGAGCAGTGACATTTTGTACATTAATTTTTTTGCTTTCATTTACGTACAGTAGCTCTGTAGTTGCATGTATTCCAGGTTGTTCACAAATAGGTTCAGAAACGGCGTCATCTTTTGAAAGTAATAACATGTCAGATTCTTCAGGACACATTTCTTTTGACAATAAACTTTTGCTGCTTTCAATCGTCTCCTCTTTGAAGCTTTTCTCATCAATTTCTTTTTTTCCTTCATCCGAGTCAAAGAATCCAAAGATGACATTTTCATTTGGATAAGTATTGCTTTTTGTTGACTCTTGAACCACCGTGGCTATACTTTCTGTTTTTAAAAATCCCTCTGTTTTAATATCATCATCCTCACCAGAAATATTATCTTGGCTGGTGTTTGAAGGTGCAATTATGTCATCGCTATGTACGATTTCAGATTGACTATCACTGAGTTTTACATCTTCCTCTTTACTCTTGTAAATTTGATCTGGAATAGTGCATACTCCATCTGTAGAAGTATTACCTAATTGTTGCTCTATTAGATCTACACTTTTGTAATCTGAAAAGGCATCTTTAATATTTGTTGGGTCCTCAGCGCTGTCATCTCTGTCTTCATCAGTGACACGCCCAGATGAGGATGTTACTTGATCCACCTCTTCAGTTTGTGCTACATATATCTCATTTTTATCCTCTGCATCAGAACTAGCAGAAACATTTAGTAAATCAGAATTGTCATTTTGATCAATATGCAGGAGCTCTTCTGTTGATGACCGCATTCCCATTTGTGCTCCAAACATGGGATCACCAAGTTGAATTGTTTCATCTTCCGTTATAAATTCTGCAATAAAAGACTTTTCCCTATCCAATTCAGAAGGTATTTCACTTGACAAACTGCTGCTAATTAAGGTCTTGTCTTTAATTTCTTGATCAGCTGGTTCTTTTTTTTCTGCTTCCTCTGATGTAAAAAAGTCACTATGAAAAGGGACATTGTTTTCTTTTGAATAGGTGTCACCTTTTCCTGTGATTCCTGATGTTACCAAATCCTCAATTGTAATGTTTTCAGTGGGCTCATCGGTTTCTTCGAATACTTCCTGTGTAGAGCTGTCAACGGTTTCTATTATTTTTGCTGCTTCAACATCTTGTACGCTGACAGTAATATCTGGATTTGGGGTAGACTGAGGTGCAACTGAGTCATCTGTGGGAGGGATTTCTACAAATGACAGTTTAGAAAGAGCTTGTGGGACAACAACCTTTTCTTCATCATTTGGTTTTGTCTCTTTAACTTCCTGGTCTTTAAAATCAACTAACAACTCTTCAGCTTTAGATTCCTCAATATCTTTGACCTTTTGTGATGCATGCATTTCTGGTTGATCCTCCCCTCTGTAGGCATCGTCCGGTGGAGTATCTACAGTAACTTCCAGAGTATTTTGCACAACTGTAATATCATCTGTTTCCAAAGCATTAGCTATATTATTTTCCACAGCCACCTCATGACCTTGATCTTGTAACTCTTTTAGATTGACTTCCTTTCTCCGTCGACTTGAGCCAAGTTTTCGTATTTTTGCAGTTGGCAGAGAGCTCTCGTCACTCTGCTGACAAACTGGTTTTTCAATATGCCCTGCCTCTTCCCCTGCATTCAGTTTATTATTATGGTCATGTGAAGCAGTGATGTTGATGTCTTCTTGCTCTATTAATCTGACAGGGTATGTGCTCTCTCCAGTCACACCTGCGGGCAGAGTGGCTTCAAGTATGTCTGGCATTTGTTGTGCAAGGTCCATTTCAGTTAACACACCCTCTTGAGTACTGCCAATTTTAGGTACGTATTTTTTATTTTGGTCATCATTCAAAGGCAAATCTGATCTGGTTTCCACATCAGTGTCCAGGATATCACTAGTTTGTGGCACAGATGAGATGGCTGCTGATGTACCAGCAAATGAAGACTCATCAGCTGCCCCATTCCCTTCAGTAGAATTTCTTTCAAGTGTTTCATCAGTGCTTGCATTTTTAATACCTAAAGAGTCCAGAGCCTGTGAATGCGTAGTAGTGTCATCCACTTCCTCTAATGGTTCGTGGCTTGATTCAGTAATAACATCCGTTTCCTTAAACTGCAGTTTCCCTTTATTTCCACGTTGAGAGCTCAACTTTTTCTTTCTCGCAGGTGGATCTGATTGTGTACTGTCAGAACTTAAATCAACAACTGCATCTGCCCTTTGTCTACCTTCTGGTAAAGGTGGACTCACTGCAGCGTCACTGGTCTCTGGAGATTCTTGTGCGTTTGGATTTAGAGAGCGCCTTTGGGAGCCCATACGTTTTTTCTTTGAAGTTGACATGACTTCAGTGTTCTCCCCTAGGGCAAAATACATTTAGCCATGCATTGTTAGTAAGTTTACATTCAGTTATGCAACAGCAGCTTATGGGGTTAACTATTTAATGTCTTGACAGTTGCAAAAACTAAGAGCATTGTTTTTCTGCTGAACAAAAAACTGGTTTAAATATGTGTGTGTCCATTTGATAAAGAAAAGCTCAATCAATTCACTGCATTTATCAATACCTGCATATTGTTTTATAGTGATCCCTCTCATTATATTATTATAGAAAATATCATTTCATATTGTAATTAAAAAGTACCACTTTGGACCTGCAATTTCTCATAGGCTACAAGATTATAAAACTATTGCCAAAGTAGGGCTCTTTGGTGCGGTAGTGTAGCAGGTTAACGCTTGAACTTGTTTACACTTTTACATGGTAGGACTCAGTTTTTAAAGCGTAAAAGTGTTGCTCTAACAAACATTAAAGTTGTACTTTTAACACAGCAGACCAACACACTTGCCCCTACAGCATACATTGTCAGTTGTATTTCCAGAGTACATAATGTTCACTTACCCCTCTGTTCTGCTGGGCTGCCGTCTCCCGCGTGAGAATTTCGTAGTGTCACTTTAAACTGACTCCTCAACTCGTGAGACTGAAGTGAAGTTTCTGCAACGCCACTCGCAGCTTCCTGTTTGAGTTACGCTTCCAGTTCTGTCTGTATAGGCACCACACTTCCTCTAAATCACACACACGTTATACTTGCAGCTCAAGGTCATCAATACAAACATTAAGTTGTGCAAATGTTTTTAGACGAATAGAGAAAAGGTTGGAATCATTTTACCAATGCATTTACTAGGGCAGTCTTTCAACAGGGATCACATTACAGCATATGGTCTGATCTCAGCAGAACACTTATGGACTTATGGGAATACAGGACTACTTAACCATTTTAAATATGTCAAAATGTGTTGGTTCTTAATTTAGAAATATGTCCTGTTTTTCAACTCTCTGACTGAAAACCAAAATGTTTATGAATTCATAGAACTTACCAATCAGAACATTCTTTTCTCCTGTATTAACTCTATGAATATATAATGGGGCAATGGTGTCTCAGAAGGTCAGCAGTTTAAAATCCAGTGTATAATGGAGTCCCCTGACCGGCCATCTCAGAGCACCTTTGGACTCCTGAGAAATGCGCTGAATAAGACCAATACATTTAGACACATCAAAACCCTAAACTCTGGGTGAACCAGTGTTAATTACACTTAAAACAGTGAGCACAGAGGCAACAAAATCACATTTGAAAGCCATTTATTGACAAAGTGGCTACATGGGAATTGATTCTTCAACCATCATTTTGAAAATGTACATAAAGTGGATAAAAGAGTCTTTCTGAGAAACCTGTAAACAACAGACCAAAAATGTACAGTATGTCCAGACGTCTTTATCTAAACCAACAACCAGTAACAGGAGTAAACATAAACAAAGCAACATAAAAATCAAAACTTTACAAAAGCTTTATTGAACAGTTAAAAAAGATGTAAAATAGTATCCGAGTCACAACATGCACTGTCTGACATCCAGTTTCTGCATACCCAAGCCTTTCTTTTTGTCAAGATAAGGGATTGTATATTATGAACAACATTGTGTTGTAGTATTTAAAAAAGTGAAGAAAACTAAAATACCAAATGAAACTTTTTTGAACATAGCACAATCCAGCAGATAGAACACATCTTCATTTCCTCTCAAAAGACCTGGAACGACTGTAAATAAAATACAAATTAAATACATGAAACAGTTAAGCCTTTGTGATTCTGTATGTTGAGCAGACAGACAATACAAAATCTCCCACATAAATAAGAAATCCATCTGCAATTGTAAAAGAACATTCAATACCTTCTGGACCTAGAGAGAGACCTCGAGCGCTTGCGGGGCTTTTCCCTCGACAGAGAACGATATCTGCGCCTTTCCCTTGACAGAGACCTGGTAGAAAATAAACCATATTGTAACATTAAATATATAGTGGTAATTAGTCATGAAATAGACTTTTTTTAACTTACCGACTACGGCTGCGACTGCCGCTCCTCCTCCTCGGTGATCTAAGATGTGAATGTAAAAATGGTGGGGAAAAAGTTAAAATAAAGTATGCAACTAAAAGCCACCTGCAAAGGGATTAGGTTAGGTGTAGAAATGTGGCAACAGGTCGGTTATGAAGAATTATTGGTTTGTATGAGCCCCTAAAAAATATGTACAATGGGGATCTGAAAACCAATTCTGCAGCCACATTTAGGACCGTAATCAAAATATTAAGAGAGGTTGGTCAGGTAGTATGTCTAACACTGTATCTTGAGAGATGCATTGCCTTCTGTCTAATTATTAATTATTGACTCCAGGAGTGTTTTTTTACTCTGATGACCAATGTGATTTGAATTTTGTTGACAATCAGTTTTTTTTTAGATTTCTGCAGAACCATAATAATTCTGTCAGAATATAGGCCCATAACTGCTGAGATACAGTTATAAGGCAGCAATGAATGCTACATCAAGGACAAACTACAAAAAGCAGGATAAAAGCAACTTACTATTTGGGGGGGTTTGGGCAAGAAAGAAATGACGGAAAGAAGCCAGACTGATGGAGAGGGAGGTCAAATTGCAGAGAGGATTTGCCACATGATGCAAATGCTGAAATGAAGTTGCTTGGTGGTTTGTTGAATGTTGTTTTTGGGGAGGGATGTAAGCCAAGGGCTGTTCCCGTTGATACTGAAGTTGTTTGGAGATAAGATAAGTAAAGGCGCTGATTGGCTGACAGTGTCAAGTGGACCACTGGCGACTGAATAAGAGTTGAGAAGAGGAGGAGGATGCTGGGGAGGAGCTGCATGCTCAGGAACCATTAGTTGGAGGGACCTGACGGCTGGCGCCTTGGTCATGTGACAACACCAGCCAAGCTGAGAGGGCTCGCTGCTCAGCAGTCAATGATGCTGAAAGAGGGCTAGTTGATTGACTCAGATGGTGAGAAGCGTGGTGACTCTGCAACGGGGTTCACTTTATTAATATAATGCCAACTGAACTTGGTAACAAAATGTACAACTAAAAGGAAGCATCTATAAAAAATATTAGATTAACTTTTTTTTTTCTAAATTACATTCAACGTTTTGGAGAAAAAAAACAAAAAAAACAATGGAGTGACAAGTTACCAATACATCAATCACCAAACGTCACCCCTGCTGAAAATTGTCATTCTCACTGTCAGTAGGGTATAAATATTAAGAGATTTATAGATTATTATCAGAGTAACATGAAAAAGGTGAATACATACCGACGCCTGACTGGAGGACTCCGCCTCCTGAAGTCATCCCGAGGGCGCCTGCCCCAGGACGGAGGTGGGGCACGACTCCTCGAACGCTTCTCTCCAGTGGACAACTCTACACGCACACGACAGCCACACATGGTCCTGCAAAACCCAGTGAGATATTATTGTCCAATAAAAGCAAAATATCAAAAGCACAAATCTTAGGGTCATTTTCACACGTTAGTGCGCTCTGTGGACTGACCCCAGTACACACTAGATTTAATTTTGGTGGATAGAGCCCCGTGGATACACATGCACTCACTTCCCTGGTGCTATACGCAGTGGTCTTTTCTTTCATCTGTGAATATACAGTGAGGACTATGTGCGCTGGTGACAACAGAGAAAACGATTCACAGATTGACCAAGGCTCACCTGTGCAGACAGGCAGGAGGATACGTGTTGCTGATAGGCTTATTAAGTTGATCTAAACTGCCTCATACAGCCAATGTGTTAACCCGCACAAACATGATCTGAACACCTTTTAGCCACTTCTACTCATTCCCATAGGGGTCGGCTGCATTCCCTGCTTCAGAGTGCGAGCGGAACCGCTCTGAGGCCTCCTGTTTCAAGCACTCTCGGACCGGCCTTTTACTGCGGTCCTGAATGCAATTGTCACGTTCACACTGGCCCTAGCACACCACTCTCAGAGCGAATGCCCTTTCATGTCAGATTAACTAGTGGCAGTGTGAAAACGACCTTATGGTCAAAAGTGTGCAAAACATACAATGATACTTTAGCCAAATCAGTATTAAAATGTAAAGAAACTGTTGCACCACTATTAATAAGTGTCTTACATGCAGTAGAGTCAAAATAGCTTGGAGTCAATATTTTAGAATTTAAAATGTCCATTACATCACAGTTTTGCTAAGATGACATTCTTTTGTATCTATTCTATTAGTTGAGGGGTGATGACACAATCCTGATCATTTCATAAAATAATTTTAAACAATGTAAACTAAAGGAGATTTTAAGATGCTAAATACTAAGCTTGGTGTTCATTCAAATTTGACCCTAGTGTAGAAAATGCATTTACCACTAGTGACCCATTTGCTTATCTGTTATAGATGGTTCCACAGCTCATTTGTTTAGTTTTTATATTGTTTTTGCCAACATCTCTATGGATGTTTTGCATATCTTGCCAGTATTATAAGGTTTGATTTCAAGTTCTATAAAAAAACAAATACTGATTAAGACAAAGTACCTCCCATCCAGTTCCCGCACAGCATCAGAAGCATCTCTGGGATCTTCAAACTCTACAAAAGCAAAGCCGGGAGGATTCCTGGCGACCCACACACTTCTCAGAGGACCATAGTACCCAAACGCTCTCTCAAGTTCAGTCTTGTTTCCATTGTTTCCCAAATTTCCAACATAAACCTTGCAGTCAAGGGGACAGTCTCTGTGGAGAGCAGGATCTATGGAAAATACCAAACAGCCTTGAATTTATCCAAAGTAATAATGGACATATTTTGTGATTACATATGATATCATAATTCATTGAATATTTATAGAAGTTTCAAGCGAAATTAAAAATAAAAAAACACACTTTTGACATTCATCTTACCTCCCATTTTGTGGATCAGATTATTCTTGATAAAAATCAAACAATGATTTCCTAAAAAGCAATGCAAAACAGAATAAGTTCAGATTTAGCATCAATTGTCACATAATTTGCAGTCAAATAAAGAAAAGAAACAGTTAACGCTAGATGTGACATTTCTCATTTAGTTTTTGTATACTTACCTATGTTTTATGCCAAATGTCTATGTAGACTTGAAACTAATAAAGGGTTATATTTCGCCTAATTTACATTGAACCTTTTAATTGGTGTAACATTATGTTTGTTTAGAGACGAGGAAAAATTAAATGGTACATAAACAGCTACAAGACCGAAATGCAAGCTAGGCAAGCTAAAGATGTCTCCAAAAACATTTTCTTTACCAAATTTGTAGTGTGTCTATAAATGCATAACACACAATAAGTTTACAAAACATTGTATTCGATCTTTAAATCCGTACCTTATTTGTGGCCAGCAGACTTTACAGCACGACCACGCGTAGATGTCCCTCAGGTGTTAGCATCTGGAGCTAGCACAATTTGCGTCACAGGGAGGGGGCCGAGAAGGATTTCGAGTATTTCTCGGTCTTAGTGCCCCACCTACTGTACAGGAGTAGACTAGTTCAACCGATCAACAACATAAAAAAAAAAAAAAAAAAAAAATAGGCGGGTACATGGGTCTACTTCAAAAGCAATTCAGGATGATCTATAATAAAGGCTAACCCACCACCATCCATGCTCCACGCATGCTCACCGCACAGGTACTTCAAATGTTTTTGTCTGCTCTTGTTGTTTTGTTGTTTTTTGTTATGGATTATATTTTCTGTATTTAACGTGTCTCTTCCAGGCTAATATATATATATATATATATATATATATATATATATATATATATATATATATATATATATATATATATATATATATATAATACATTTTTCAGCTATCATGGTGAATGACTGCTTTTCTGTAGGGCTAATTACCACTGCAGTTATAATTACTCTGGGTTTAGCCCGGAAATAGGTAAATGTGGTATAGGCAGTAAAGCTTATGAAACTTTCAGTGGGTCATAAATTATCCAAGGCAAATTAGCTTGTTTATAGTTTGTATAGTTTGTTTACACCATACAAGGGTGTGAGCTGCACATCACAATTTGTTTTTTAAAGTTAGTGTAGTGTAGTAGTGAGTTCAGACAAGACATTGTGGGAATATTATTAGTGTCTGAAGATTTAATAATACCAGGCAGTACCAGGAGTCAAATTGACTGTAATGTAATGTATAACAACCATAAAAATAAATTGGGTATTTTTCACCTTTATTTAACCAACACCTGACCCACTTTATATTGTTTGATGTTCACTTCAGCAACAGTTCAAAAGGTCACCAGGCACACAATACATGGGGTTAAAAAGCCAATGCCAATCAATGAACTATATTGTGATAAAGTAATATTGGCTTATATGTAACCAAGTTTCTGTAACTACATACACAGTTGCAATTTAATAAAGTTTAGTTATACAAAGGTGCCTAAATAAACCTATATACAACAAACCTAATTAAAAATAATAGAAAATAGAGGCAACAATAAAGGCTCTGGTTACTTATTATAGTTATAAAACATATAACACAAACAGAACCATAAGTTATTATTAGGTTTTTACATTTTTATTTTATATTTTTAATGTTTACTGGATACATTTTGAGCTAGTACTATAGTGCAAGGTACATGAGTCACTGAAAAGATTACTGTGATGAACCTAGGACACAAACAAAGAAAATTATATTCCTCGTGTTTATTTTGGTCGCCATGTTTGAACACCCAACCCCCTGTTTTCCAGTCTATCTTATACTCACTGGTACATGCTATCTCTTCATAAAAAACCTAGATAGTTGTCTATTTTCTCTGTCTCTGCTGTCAGGGGATCCTCACTTTAGCCGCTGATTTGAAACATCTACTTCCTCTCGCAGTCACAGTTGAGGGCAGTGTGTTTTTCAATCAGATTAGTACAGCACATTCTGTTCTGTTTGACTTCCTGATGACGGCGCAGGCTGCTGTATCCCTGAGTGAACCCGTCCCACGTGCTGCTGGTTACACACTGACACTCATTCACACAGGGAAGACTAGCTTGCCAGACTGAACTCAGCACAAAACAGTGAGTCACATATCAACGGCTCAAAAACAGCATGGATGTTGTTGACATAGAAAATGATGAAGATTTATGTAATGTAAAGCAATTGATAACATGTTTACAAACCTTCAGCCTCCAGTTATAGGCATCATTTTAAGGACTTTTCACAAGTTCAAAAGATAGGACATTGTGTTTTAAATTGATAATTGCTATGCAAACAATCCAAAATTTTAATCATTCTATCATAAACCTGCAAGACTTATAGACACAGGGCTACTAGAAAATAGATTTTTTTAGCAAAGTACTTTTATTGTCTTCTAAAAGGCATGCATATTGGCATGGTAAAACCAAACTTTTTTACTGTACGCACAATAAATTAGATTATACATCAAAAGAACAGTACATTCTTTCTATAATAAAGTTCTCATTTGTGAAACCTGCTAAATGCTGTTGTTTGCTCTTGATCCAATTATTTGTTACAATGTTAAAAGCTAGACCTTTATTCTGTATTGAATAGTTCTGTAGAAACTCTTTGCCCAAATATTTAGCACAACTGCTAAGAACATTCATGAAACAATATGTCCCAAAATGCTTTAGTTTGCTTAGTTTGAAAAAAATAAAAATAAAAATCAAACCTATAATATATAATAGGTCTACTACAAAATGAAATACATTTGGTGGAAAACAAGGCTATTGAAGCACTAAAGTGTGTAGACTGCACACTAAGTTTGGTTCTTGTGCAGAGAAAAACATGAACTGAATATCAAATGCTCTCTGCTGGGGTGAACTGGGGACACCCTTAATGCCATTGTCCCCCACAAGTCTTGAAATGTGCAGCATGTAATTTAGCTAGATGGGGATAGCAAATTGCTCACATAACAAGTCAGATCTGTGGAGAGGTGACCTGCATACAGTGAGAATGTATGAATGCTTTGCAAAGAACAAACAAAAAAGAAAAAAATAATTGAAGTGCAATATTCATTTAATTTCATATTCCAGACAAAACAGTTACTTGATGGAGACAAACTAGTGGCAAATCATCACCAGAAAGAGAAAAGTCACAGTGTGCATCATAATTAGTGATTATGGCATTGCCATAATTATAAGTCTGCTTTTGTAAAGCATGTCATTTTTTAATATTTTGGCATATATTTAGGCTACATATTGCATGTATAGTTATGCAAAACAAATATGCTTCTGCAAAACAGCTTTTTCCTGCAGCACAACATTCTTTGAATAAACAAAAAAACTGAGTGGTATCATAGTTGAAAATGTATGAATGCTTCTATATACAGTACAGTGATTATATGCCTACTATGGTTATATGAAATCTTAAAATGGTCAGTGCGCTGTGTCCTCAGTTCACCTCCACATGTGTAGAGACACTTTTTCTAACATTAGTTTTATTTCTTGTAATTTCATCCTCTGCATGTACACGAGAGGAAGCAGCCAAACGAGGACACCGCAGCGAGCGTGTGAAAACAAACACATCGCCGAGTGAGGCTGCAAAGTGCACACTATTCTCAGAAGGTATTTAAACCGCATATTATTTAGGAATGCTCTAGACTGTGATGGATGATTTGCATGTCCATCACAGTCTAGAGCATTAAGCTATAATTACAAATACAATTGTCAAAGTAATTGATAACCAGATACTAATGAAATGAGTAAACTAATTTAAGCATGTGTTGATATGAACACTCTTGGAAAAGCACACACTTTTTCAGTAAGGGCTTGTGCGTCAGTGCTGTTCTTTAAAAGTTGCATTTTTTGCAAGTTTTGTGTGCAAGATTTGCTTTTCCTAATCTTCTGAATTTAACACTGGGTTTGAACAGCCTCCCCTGAAGCATGCCGAGTCAGGTTCACGCGCATTATGTCACCTTTATTATTAACAAGATCATTGTGTTCCCTTCTGCTGGATGTCTGCCTTCAGCGTGAGGCCAAACATTGTCCTCAAGTCTGCAAGAGCTCAAGCAACAACTGTTTTTCAGTCTATACAACTATACAACTCTTTCAGTCTATACAACTAATATTAGGAAGATTATTACTCCTTAAGTGGGCAAGATAATTTAGATTCTGTTCATGTGCATATTTGGGCTATAGTCAATCAAATATATATATATATATATATATATATATATATATATATATATATATATATATATATATATATATATATATATATATATATATATATATATATATATATATATATATATATATATATAATTGAAATGAGATCAACTTAAGGATAAGAACATTCTGTCACTGCATTAGCAGAATCAAAAACAGAACACTCGATGCTTGGAGCGCTGTAGTATACAATGTGAGAAGACATTAAAGGGTTGGTTCCAGCATGTTTTATTGCACACTTAACCATTGGCAGCTTCAGTCTATTTCTGTCTTTAGTGACATGAGTTTTTAACATATCACACTGATATTTCACCATCTCTGCAGTTCAGACAGGAGAACATGGAGATAGTTCAGAAGTCTGTGAATATAATAACAGTATAATGGCATCTTAAACGAGCATTTACACTCAGGATAAATATTTGGTTCATATCACATAGCCCATTTAATGTAATATCTGTAAATTGTAGCTTACATTTTATTTTTAACAATTATAAATATTATTAAATGTATAGGCAGAGGCCAGCGCTGTTTTCAATACACTAAATAAAATAAAATAAAAAAGCCTATAGATTTGAAATGATATGGCTGATATTTGATTTAGACTAGCCTACATTTTTTTGTTTAGCAAATAAAACAAAGCTATTGCTGGGTTCCAGATGACATCACATATGTGTATAGCCTAAAAGCCTATTAAGAGCCTATAGACTGTAATGGGGGGGACAGATAAAACTGCTGCCTATTGTTGTCACTGTCTATCACCACGTAGGCTACATTTTAGGATTTTATTTTTGGATATTTCTTATTAAAATACCTACTATCAGTTGTGAAATCTCTCGCCGTCCGCATAGTAGGCACATTTTACAATCTGAAAGCGACGATAAAGATGAACTAGACCATTAAAGGCGCATTTAGAGTCAAGTCAATAACACAACCACATAAACGGAGCTTTCCATTGAGCCTAAATTTGACTCTTAACAGAAACAATATGTAACATAGGCCAAATCAGTAAAGCAGCTGGTATCCTTAAATAACCCAAGTGTCGAAATCCCTACCTTCAAGTTCAAATAAGTTTTAGCAGCCGAAAGGCATTTGCACATAAAGAATAAGGTCTCCGGTAAACTGGCTAACAAGGTGGTGTTAGAGTCTAGTTTTAATCTGTTTCTTTCGTATATTGGTGTCCATTATCCCGCAGCTTTATATGGTGCAATAACCGTTTTTCTGTCGGTGGTGTCCGCGCTCCTGTCCCGTCTGTGCGCCTGGCTCTCTCTGGTCTAAAACAGGGCGCACACAGTGTTCTTGGTGATATGTGTAGTCAGCTGGTCGGAAAGGACAGCCCGCCGCGGTACACACTGTTCCCGGCTCGGTCTGGCACGGAACGGGTTACAGCAGGGTCAGGCTACGTGTATATTGGTACAAAGTGTTCTCATCAGCGGCGGCGGTACAGCTACAGTACAGCCGGAACATTGTGTTACTTAGTGGCTGCTTTCCAAGACCTGCCCTTAATTTTACTCTGAACGCCCTCCCACATCTCCAGTGTGGTCCCTCCCTCTGTCCCTCTGCTGTGTGGCTCCTCTGCTCTACTATAGCTGTGGCATTTTAAACTCTGAGCTCAATGTGATCACTATAGCGGCACGTTTACCTCACACCAGCCTATTCGTGTCTACTGCTACCGCTTCTTACGCACACGAGGATCAAGGATACGGCGTAAAGGAGACAGGGGCCGGTTTACACATGTGCAGAACATTTAGTACCCTGGATCTCAGTGAACTCACGCGCGCTACGAGCGCACGAGGAGCCGGTTCCACACACATCTCCGGGACGATTGAACACTGAGAATTAAACACAATGTAAGTTATATTTTTTCATTATGCATGTGATTTGTTGAATTTGTTTTATAAAGGCTGTATTTAATGTGCCGTTATTATAGAAAAGTAGGCTAATATAAAGAAAGCATACGTGTATGTAGGTTATAGCCTACACTTTACAAATTGAAAAGGCAACCTGAATGTCTTAAATGAGGCATTTCTGTAGTTTCTTGCTTTGTGATGAGCCTTACTATGGCTCTGGATTTTTAGGTTACAGCTGTGACCACTGTGGAGTGAAATACGGCCTGATAACAATACATGTGCTTTCTGTTTATATGGGTGATTTTTCATTCAAAGTACAACATGAGTCTTTAGGCTTATGTGCACCCATAGAATATGACAGTTTCCATAACTAGTTTGTTTTTATAACTGGGTTAATAGTGCTGGTTCATGTTTTCCTGGAGACTTCTTTGAGACAAACATATACACACAATATAATTATATGTCCTAAATTATATGGAGAGTTGTACACAAAGCTCACATTAAATTATGGGGAAAATGCTGCTTTGATATTGGATATGGTTCAGAAAGTCCCTGGGATGATTCATGCTATATTAAGGTGCTAACTAAGAACAGAAAGACAAACATTTATAAAATAATTGTCAGTATTTTACCTACAGTCAACTTTGATAATTTACTAACAATTTTGGACAGCTCAGAGATGTTCCAGAGGCAAGTTTACTGTTACATTTAATTCCCTAAATCTAAAACAGCTTGGCTTAATTTGTTTCCATCCAGTAGACAGTTGAAGCCTCTAGGCTGTAAATGCCGGTTATGTCAGAGTGCTGTAGATGCCTTTAAAACAGTGTGTTCTTCCTCACATGTGCATATATGAATCAGCTGGGAGACAGAATGTACTGATACACCGTGTGCTGAGCTGCTGTGGTCTTCAGCTCATTGTGTTCCTGCATTCCTCAAAAGGGTATCAGAGTAGAACTACATGCTTATCTAGGGCACAAACTGTTTTATAGGCTTGTTTATTCCCAGAACAAGTGTTTTTGTTTTTTTGGTTTTTTTTAACACAGGTGTCACATATTCTATATCTATTTAAAATCATAACTTTTACAATTTAGTATGTAAAATTTTACAGTCCATTGAAACAAATAATGAATTTGACTAGTAGTTACTAATCCAATGTTTCTGCTGCTCTGAAGCCTAATAGAGTTAATTCAAATTAATACAAGAATAACTTGATTCATAATGAAGAATGTATATCAGAGAAATGTATTTAATAATTTACAATTAAGATTTTTTTCTTTAGTATTTAAACTTTTGTACAGTTTGTGCCAAACCACAACCTTTGAAAAGAGTAATATGCAAATCCAGTTGCTTTTATTAAACTTGAATATATGCAACCAATGGTTATTGTCATTCAAACAAGTAGTCTGTGTTCCTTTTCCAAACCCGTGAAAGGAGAGGATCGTATTAAGTCGTATACATATCCAAATTAATTTGCCAATTTGCCAATCACTGCACTGTAGGAGGGAGAAAATTTGCTCCCAGAAAGCAAAATCTGAAAGAAAAGAGTAAAAAGACACAAGCTGTTTGCTGGCATAATCAATATTGGTGTCTCCTTTGAATATAAGCTGTTTTAAATTCGTTATATTCCTGTTTATAAGAACATTGTATTTTGTTAAACTCAACACTCACAGTAAACAAAAAACCCTGAATGACACACTGTATGTAAGATGTCCCCATACTGATATAATTAGTCCTTAGCTGGAAACCATGACATGCGGGAACATTGTGTCCAGTGATGTTTAGGTACACGGTGACACACGTTACATCTGAAAAAAAAAAAGCAGTGAAAGAGAGAGTAATCTACAGGATGAGAGGGAGAAGTGGCCCCCACAGTGAAGAAGACATGGACATTTTGTACTGTGCCTTTTGTTGAGAAGCTTAGACTGGGAACAGTTGATCTGACAGAGTGACAAACTGAACCACAAACAGCGTGTGGACATATCAGGTGGACTCACTCAACCTATTAACCTGAACAAGACAGGAACATATCCCAGAAAAGCTTTTATTCATCTTACCAAATATGAAAATGACATCAACATATTGCATCATATTGAGTTTTACAGGAAACCGCTGATGTGAGGGTGATGACTTCAAGGAACTGGACTGTTCAGTAACAGTTTAGACATCATTGAATTGCATTTGTTTATTAGAAATAGTGTCTGGAGGGGATGAAAAGAATGACACAAAGGTGCTTTTTCTTTTGCACATTCTGTCCTTGAACAAAGTCTCCAGTCATCAGTACACGGTGAGACCTGGGACTACTCACGTTACTGCAGTACACTCTCCTTTCTCCTTAACTGAGGAGACAAATCAGAAAAATATGTAAATAAAACAACAATTTATCATAATGGAGTTATATATAAAACGTTTAGTTTTAACATTTTAAAGAGATAGATAAATTATAAAAATGATTACCAATCGATGCAATATGATCTAACACAAAGCCTTATAGAGTAATGTACTGCTGACTTGGTTTACGGCTTAAACAAACGGTTTATATTGCAGTTTATGTTCCTTGGTGTGTGGCACAGTGGCTGAGTGACTAACTCTTGGGTATAGGATTCTCGGGACAGATAGGGCATTACTGTGTTTTGTTTGTACGTATTCTCTGTGGATGGGTTTCCTCTGGGTACTCTGGTTTACCCCATCAACCTCAAACATACACAATAGGCTCCGGCCATAGAACATTTCAGTCTGAAAACAGTATCCTAAAATATAATAATGATATGATATTATAATTATAAATATATTATTATTTCTTGTTTAACAGCAAATGTAAGTGTTTACCTTTAGTTTAATACAGTGGACATGATTAAATACAGAAAATAATGATTGGCAAATTGCAACAAGTTTAATTTGTTAGATATTTGATTTCTTTTAGGCAGACAACTTTTCCTAAAAACAAATGTAATTATCATTATCAAAGTAAGTCTAATATCACCATTTGAAACAGATGTGCATTGGTGCCAATAAAACATTTAGCCTGGTAGATTACCAGTCTAAAAGTTAGGTGTTGTAATTATTACTTAACAGGCCAGTTGTTAAGTGTCAAATATATCATTTCAACAACACTACCACACACAATTTAACAGCTGTGGTTGAATCCATGCCAGCCGGAATTACCATCTCCCAATAATCTCCCAATAGTGTCTGCCAGCATGCTTAACATAGCAAACTTACTTTTGCATTATCTCCCAACAATGTCAAGATTTTGGAGCGGTCTGACTGCACTTACTGGCAGCTACAATGTGCCAGTGTATGGGGATGAGAGAGGCGACCGTTAGTGGTTGTAACGGGTTTATAGTCCAGGAAAAAAGACATTTTTGTTCCTTAGATCAAGTGCGGAAGTGGAGCCCGATGCAGAAACATTTGAAGTGGTTTCGGGTTCATTCAGGGACAGTAAATGAGCTAACATTGTTTCATTTATGGCACAGGTTTTCAAAAAACAAGGACCTTTTTGATTTGTTTTCTTCATTACTAAATACACTTTGCTGGACATTTGAACATAATTTTCTCAGCTGTATAATTCTGTTTGAAAA
Organism: Periophthalmus magnuspinnatus; assembly: GCF_009829125.3. Classification (NCBI taxonomy): domain Eukaryota; kingdom Metazoa; phylum Chordata; class Actinopteri; order Gobiiformes; family Gobiidae; genus Periophthalmus; species Periophthalmus magnuspinnatus. Next base: position 25,628,548 of record NC_047130.1, on the reverse strand, counting down.
GATTGAAAGATTAAAAGTGCACTGTCTCCATGGAGTTGTTATTGCTGTGCCTAGAATGTTCCACAGTATGCCTGATGTATCTATCTTGCATTTAACCAAATGCAAGTGTTTTATCACTAAATACACCTTAAAAATCACGCGCACATTCTTACTGTAATGATCAGAAATCTGATGTTATGAGGTACACTAGACTTAGGCAACAAAATAGAACAATAGATCCTGCAACCCACTTTAGCAGCAGTTTACAGTTGTGTGGATTGTTACATCAGATTGAGATAACCATGGCTTTTTAAACATGAAAAAAAACAAGATATAATGTTTTTTGTACAATGGGCTCAAGGTTCCTGTGAATCTGTGCCAATTTAGTTGTTCCCTCTAAATAGAATCTTACATAAAGTTGTTATAAAAATCTTTTCAAGATCGTGACTTCCCTGGCCACCTCCACAAATTAGATTATACAATATTGCTTTACCATCTGCTGGAATAATGTTTCTGTGAATTTTGTTTTTCAGTCTAAAAGTGAAATATCAAGTCAGTGAAGATGACGACTGACCAGGATTTGCCCTTGGATAGTCAGACTTTACCGGCAACATTTGTCTCAAAGGGCATCGATATAACACCGAAGAAAGACCAAGGACTTATCAAGGTATTTATTATTTAGTAGTGGAAATCCTAAATACATACTTGCATAATAGTTCTTAAGAAATATGATTTTAGAAATTTTGTAGGGAATGTTATTATTGTGATTGCCAATGATAAGCTTGGGTCTATTTAACCAAGACTTCTACAGCCAGTCCTTTGTCAGGAAAAAGCACGTGGTTTGGAGCAGAGTTCAGACAGGCAGCATATGTTGGACTATTTCTTGTGTTAAATGGCACATATTAGAAAGTCTGTCTTGTTTATATCTGGTAATTAATAATGAAAACCTTTTTATTATTTTTAATGAGGGGAAAAATCTAATGCAAAACTTTGATAAATGACTATATATAAAAGCTTTTGCCATATCAACTATTCCTAAGACCAGTATTAAACTTGAACTTGAATAGGACAAAACCATGAAACCTGTGAATGCATCTTAAATGTGAATGGATTGATCTGTAATTTGGCTTTTATGTTTTCAGGTTGTGAAGCGCCAGGGACAGAATGGCGAGCGCCCTATGATCGGAGACAAAGTAACTGTACATTACACAGGGAAGTTACTCACCGGGAAAACCTTTGACAGCAGCCGAGAGCGCAAAGAGTCTTTTAGCTTCAATGTGGGAAAAGGTATGTGACTGTTCTGCAAAATATTCATGTTTCTGCTTCGTCATATTGTGATATATGTATAACCTTTTGAGTATTTGTATGGGAAAGCACTGCATCTCCTCCTAACAGCATTACTTTGCCTGATAGCTTTAGCCTTTATCAACATTTAGTCTAGGTTGTTTAGATCATATATAGGTATATTGTTAACTTAGATTTCTTTTTTCTGTCAAGTATATATAGTGCAGTTCATATTTGTACTCAAGTAAAAGAACAGTTACATGACAAAAATGTACTCAATTAGTATCGTGAGTATTTGTAATTAGTAGAGTGTAGCCCTATGTATAGTATACCCTGCATTATCTCCAATGTCCTTTGAGTGCTGTACTGCTTCTTTCATTTTGTATAAAAGCATTTTAGATATAAATGTGCAAAGTTACTCAAATGGTCTAATTCTACTACCCGATTTGGTCCTGACCCACTTATTATAAGATGAATATAAACAGTTACTACTATGTTATGTAGTGCATTATAAAACACGTTCCTTTCCAGAGCATAGCATTAAACTCATCTCTCTCCATTTAAATAGGTAGCACAACTAGACCAAGTTATAGGTCAGATCTGTGGATAGATGACCAAAGTCACAGTAACCATGTATGTTTTTCAAGGGTCTTTTTAGCAATAAATGGCCTGTGATTAAATAAAAGCAAGAAATTAGTTTAATGTCATATTGTGGAATAAAGCAATAACATCCTCATGGTAACAAGCAGGTAGAGGACCCTCCACCAGAAAAGTTACGTAGTGCACCTACCTTAATGTAGTTGATGATTAAATACAATACTGTGACTATTTAAACTACATTTTATCTCTATGTCTGTGCGAAACCCTCTGTGGAAAAATGCTGATCTCTCATTTAACAGCTATATCTAATAATGTATTTTATATTGTTTTTTTCTCTCTCAGGCCAAGTGCTGAAGGCGTGGGATATTGGTGTGTTGTCTATGCAGAGAGGAGAGGTGTCCATGTTGTTGTGTAAGCCTGAATACGCCTATGGATGTGCTGGGAATCCGGAAAAGATCCCTCCCAACTCCACTGTCATTTTTGAGGTAGATGCATTTTCACATCCATTGCAATTTAGAGTTTAAGTGCAGTGGGTCTGTAAATGTAGAATGTGAAGCTTTTTACTGCTATGGTCTTAAAAGGAGAATATTAAGGGCTCCTGCAGCTTCACATAGCTATATATTAGGTGTTCATCAGTAGAAGTAATAGTTCACTCTCCTTCACTCTAAAATGATTTGAATTCATAATTAATCTGGATTTCAGTACTTTTGACACTTGTCACTGATTACAAGATATATAGATATATATACTGTAGCTTGAATAAAGAAAAAAAAAATATCAAAAGTTTCTTACAACATTGGGACATAATTTGTTTTGAAAATCAGAAGGTGAATACTGATGTTGTGTCTTTGGGCAAGATTCTTAACCCCCCTTTCCCTTATTATCTGCATACACCAGTGTATGAGTGCACATATGAATGTGTGTGTAATGCTTTGAGTGCCTTGAAGGTAGAAAAGTACTATATACATGTGACTATTTACTAGTTACTAGAAATTAATTTAGATATTCTGAATTTAAATAGGCTTCTTACTCATAGACATCGCTATTCCCTCTGTGTAAATAATGCATAGTCCTTATATCAACATTCATGCTTTTCAGTCAAACTGGCAAGCGTCCAATGTCTTTGAAGTTAACATAGAAATACTTTGTTGTGTTCAATTTAAAATCATTGAGTCATATTTTCATCGTTCATTAGTCACTTTTATTAGAAGCACCTTTCTGTATTACCAGTTTGTTGTCGTAACATATGTGTGTGTTATGCAGCTTTGAGCCTTGATCTTTATCTTGTCTGTTATGATTCATCACAATATTACTTCGTAGAGAAATTGAATACTTGACCCTGATCCTGTGTCATGTGCTGTTACAAGATGTACTCTCTCTAATTATGGCCATTCAGAAGGGTGGGAATGAGCACATTTCAATGTTCTGTGTAATATCTTGCGTATTTCTTGTTTAATTGTATGGAATGATTGAATATACAGTATTTTAAACTGCCTCAAGGTTATTGTAGAAAGCCTGTGTTGGTTACCATTTGTTTGACTGTGGAATTGTTGAAAGCATTACATACTTGTAACATTTTTTCTTAAGTGACATAGTTTCTATAGTGGTGGTTTTATAGGTTTTATGATGTTGTGTGATTAAAAAAAAGAAGGACATTGGGTCATATTAAAAAGTTGTGAAATTGGTCAGTTGTTAGACTCTCTCTTTGGGTTGCTCATTTTAATTAGTGCCTATCAGGCTCAATTGTAAATATGTTTCAACAGATGGAGCTGCTGAACTTTGAGGGTGAGTTGTTGACAGACGACGGGGGCATCATGAGAAGAATCAAGGTCAAAGGGGACGGCTTCCTAAGTCCAAACGATGGAGCAACTGTTCATGGTAAATCTCATTTCTTTCATCAGGATAATTATGATGTTATGGCAAATTATAAATAATTCAGCCAGGAGAGACCTATTATACAAATGAGTGCTTTGCAAAGACTACTTTACATAATAACCCCATTAAACCCCAACAAGTTGAGATGCAGTGCAGGGAGATATAGATTTGTTAGAGAAAATACATTCACTTTAACATGTTATTGATGTTATGATACAGTGATTAATGAAAGGACAATATCATACTAGAACACACTAGAACTTATAATAATAATAATAATAATAATAATAATAATAATTATTATTATTATT